>NC_081554.1:37911824-38211824 GCF_963082655.1 Stomoxys calcitrans | reverse complement strand
TCGGACTTTGAAATGAAGGGGAGGCCCCTTTTCATTGAGCTTAAATTTGAATCGAACATATGTGAGAAGTTTGTTCCAGTTTCTTAATGGAATTTTCATAGGCAAATTTACAAATTTCGCACCATATTCCATATGGATGTTGAGTGTCCAAAGACAACTCATTGAGGCAAATTTCAGCGAAAAAGGGGAAGTAAATGCGGGTCATATAGGTTTTAAATTGGGAAATAGGTCTGTTTGTGTCTACATCATATTCGATATGGATATTGGACTTAGGCCTTTGATCGGAAGATCGTCTTTACATGGGGGCTATATCAAAATATTGACCGATGTGGACCGTATTCGATATGAAATTCGAGTAACCTAGGACAACTTACTGTGCCAAAATCTCAGCGAATTTAAATAATAAATGCGGCTAAAAGGCCTTAAATCTAAATCGAGAGGTAAGTCCATATGGGGCTATATCAAGATGTAATCCGATAAGCCTATCTTTGAACTCAAACTAAAAAAAAAATATCTAAGCGGAGTTTCGGCTCAAAATCTTTATTATTTAACGACTGTAGATTAATAACCACACAAAGACTGGAGGAGAGACGTCTTATAATTTTACTACGATCAAAAAATATATACATTTTGTGGGATCGGGAATGGATATTTTGAATGATAAAATGAATTCACACCCATCCTTCGGTGATGGATATAAAAATATGGAATATTCAGTATAATGGTTGAAGTAAACCATTGTACGGGAATGGGCTGAAATGCAGGCAGTTTACATTCGTGTAACTTAAGTTATGCTAAGTTGGAGGGCACGCGACTAGCAACCCCGGTTCCTAGCTGCTTCACTCGGAGACTTTAAGTCCATTGTGTTCACCCTAGAAGAAATTAAAAAGAAAAGTAGAGGAATTACATTTTTATAAACATACACCACAGAACAATAAAAGACATCAAATAAACACAAAAATGAAAGTAACGCATAAGACAAGAAGAAAAAACTCACCGTCACTAAGCATATTTAGGCCTCTCCAGGCTCGGAAAGAAATGTTCACTCATTATTCTGTGTCTTACAATTGCGGGGCAGTGACTCTTGTCTGTCTCACCCTGCACCTAGCGCGGAGTCAAAGTCCTGACTTTGTAGTGACCAGTGAGGACTTCTATTAGCAGTTCTATGTCATGCTTTCTTAGCCTAAGGATTAGCGACTTCCTGTTTCGCGGAATACTCTGTTGCAGCGCCCTTGACACGCCCTATTCGCATAGTCATCGTAGAAGTTGTTCACGCTCCAAGAAGCTCGCACAGCCGCAATCGGCTATACATTCCTTGTCAGCTCGTCTGCCGCTTCGTTCCCCGCCCACCATAATGGTCTGGGACCCAGCAGAGCCTGACAGACTTTTCCATGGCCCTACAAGAAGTTCGCATAGCGGCAATCAGCGGTATATTCCTGGCCAGCTCGTCTGCCGCCTCGTTCCCCGCCACACCTTGATGGCTTGGGAGCCGGCAGAGCCCGACAGACTTTCCCATAGCTCGAAGAAGCCCTTTACATCTTCTAACCAGTTTTGAACTCACACGACCGGCGCCAGAGCCTTCACTGTCCACGTATATCGGAATAGTATGATCGGGCCGCCGCTCCTGCATAAAAAACGTCGCCAGAGCCTTCAAGATCGCGAAGACCTCCACCTGGAAGATGCTGCATTGATCCAGAAGTCTACAAGATTCCATGATTCTAAAGAATTCAATGAAGACTAGTGCTCCAGTGCACCCATCCAATTTAGACTCATCTCTGAATACAGAGGATCCTGGGAAGGACGTCGTGCCCCCAACCCAGAGATCCCTTTTAAGGGAAACGTCTGTCAATCCATCCACAAGGAAGGACTCTATATAATCGTTCGCACCGCATATAGCAAGGTGCCACTCTGCAACACCATCCCCCCGCAGAGCAGCAAAATGGCCCAAGTTTATAAAGCAAAATGTGCCTGACTCCCTGAGACTTATTTCGATACATAGGTGCAAAGTCATAAGATCGAGAATGGCATTCACCGCCTCTGTCGGGACACTTCTCCTTGCCCCAGAGATAAACACTGGCGAAGAACCCTTGCCATCTGAAAGATCATCCTACACGGATGGATCAAATCTAGAGGACAGAGGGGATCTACACTAAAGACCCAGGGACTAAGATCAGTTTTAGACTGTCTGACCATAATACGATGCTGCAGGCAGAGATCAGGGCAATCATATAATGCGTAATGTGGTGTGGTTCCCCTTCTCTGAGGATGGCACGATCCGCATAGAAGAGTAGGGGGAAATGAAAAATCAGACGATTTGTCAATGAATTCCAGAGGACTGCCGTCAATAAACTTGATTAAACCGAAGCCATTCGCGTCGACGCAGTCCGAATTAAGGTCGTGGGTTTCGAACATGGATGCAGCCCTGTGGAATATCGAAACGGTCAGAAGAACGGCGAAAATCATCAGAGGAGATCCGGATCGTGAGAAGACGAGGATATTACAGAAAGGAAGGAGGTCACTATAGCTTTCGGCATCATAACAGGACACATAGGACTGTGAGCTCACTTAAGCAAAATCAGTGCGCCAAGTGAAAGCATGTGTAGGCCATGTAGGAAAGACGATGATGTTGGGGCATTTCCTATGTCATTGCCCTGCTTTCGCGGCCAATAGACACCGGTACTTAGGTGGGGACACAATATCTAGCATAAACCAACTTAGGGGCGTGGTATGGAAAATAATTAAGGATTTTGTAAGTAGCACGGAACTCGTAACTAAGATTTTCTTTTTCTAAGCTACGGCTTAGGTGTATGTCCATAGTTGCATGGGGCGGATTAATATCCGCACCCTCTTTTCCACCTAACCTAATCCATTATCAAGAAACACTTTCAGGGTGTTACAAAACGCACCGGGCCAGCTTGTTTTTCTTTGCCATAATCCTCTCTCAAATAACTTCCGCAAATAACCCAGTTCTGATCCAAATCTATTACTACCTATGGCATTCATCACAAGTGAATGGCATTCACTTTTTTTGAGATTTTACATATGTACATGGCCTACAACACTTAGTATTTTGTAGCGTGTCAAAGGATGTACCATGCTCAAGTCTATTATTTCTCCTTTCTTTTGTTGGCCTTCATGTCTGTAGATTTTGTGCCTGCCATGTTGTTGACATGCTGTAATTGCAATTGCCGTTTTTGTCCGTTGTTGATTAGGATGATGACACTGATGATGGACAAAGTTAAATTGGCATTTGTTTCATTAAATGTTAATGAATGTAATTGAGAGAGAGTGGACCTAAGTAAAATTCTTGCGGCAAATCAACATTCAGTTGTTGCATAATAATACTTGTGCGTAATTATGAAAGTAAAATTTGAGACCATCTCCATGTGCGAGAACGTTGGGGAATATCATATAACTGATAAGGCGACCATTTAAAGAAATGTTAAATGTAATTCTAACTCATAATCGATAACTTAATTAGTTGATCGATGGTTTGAATTTTTTAAATATCAATTAGTGTTGGACGACTAAATTACGTTCCAATATTTGAGTTGTTGATGTTATTGAGGAGGAAAAATGGGACAATTCCTTTTTCTTCTCCTAAATGTACTAATTTAAAATATGATTCCCTCGCCCAAATTTCTAATTCCCTCACCCAAATTTCTAATTCCCTCAGCTAAAGGGATATTCTCGAAAACTTGAAGAGCGAGCCTACACCATATAGAAGTGGAATAAAATGTATTTAAGAGTAGCGAATGAATCTGATATGCAAAATTTTAGCCAAATGCCTGGGCCGCTTTATCCTCCAAAGACCCATCATTTTACTCAAATATAAGGTATTTGGAATATGAATTACTTCCAAAAAAAAAACCTAAAATGTCCAGTATAAGCTGACAGGGACTATATAAGACTCAAATGAAAAATCTTTTGGTATATGTTGAAATCTAATATCTAAAAAAATTTTACATCCAAGTGTAGGGAAGATTCCGTAGGGCTAATAAAATGTTGTATCCAATAAGGTATATTTACCAACAAATTATATAATGGGGATCCGAGAAAGAAAAGATAAACTCCATGACATAGACTTTACATCCGAAAGTAAGGTTTCCGTATGTTAAAACTACATAAAATATTGGGTTGCCCAAAAAGTAATTGTCGGTAATATGGTAGTAATATAGTCGGCGTTGACAACTTTTTTCAACGGCTTGTGACTCTGTAATTGCATTCTTTCTTCTGTCAGTTATCAGCTGTTACTTTTAGCTTGCTTTAGAAAAAAAAATGCGCGAAATTTTGTTTACATTTGTTTGATTGGCGTCAATTTTAATATGGGTACCACATGTATTGAAAGAAATTCATTTAACAAACCGAATCAACGCTTGTGATATGCACCTTAAACGCAATGAATTCGATCCGTTTTTAAAACGAATCATAACTGGAGATGAAAAATGGATTGTTTACAACAACGTTAGTCGAAAACGATCATGTACCAAGCATGGTAAACCAGCTCAAACCACTTCGAAGGCTGATATCGACCAAAAGAAGGTTATGCTGTTTGTTTGGTGGGATTGGAAGGGTGTGGTATATTTTGAGCTGCTTCCAAGGAACCAAACGATTAATTCGGATGTTTACTGTCAACAATTGGACAAATTGAATACAGCCATCAACGAGAAGCGACCAGAATTGGTCAATCGTAAAGGTGTCATATTCCACCAGGACAACGCTAGACCGCAGACATCTTTGGTCACTCGCCAAAAACTAAGTGAGCTTGGCTGGGAACTTTTGATGCATCCACCATATAACCCTGACCTTGCACCATCATACTACCATTTATTTCGATCTTTGCAGAACTCCTTAAATGGTAAAACTTTCGGCAATGATGAGGCTATAAAATCGCACTTGGTTCAGTTTTTTGCAGATAAAGGCCAGAAGTTCTATGAGCGTGGAATACTAAATATGCCAGGAAGATGGCAAAAGGTTATCGAACAAAATGGCAATTATATATTTGATTAAAGTTCATTCTAAGTTTTATTAAAAATGCATTTACTTTCTTTTAAAAAATCCGCAATTACTTTTTGGGCAACCCAATACAATCGGCTGATGTTTAAGAGTAGTGAACGAATCTTAAAATTTTTGCCTAAGTGTCTGGGTTCGCTCTATCCTCCAAAAACCCTCAAGTGACTCAAATATAAGGCTTTTGGGAGAGCATTAAGACTATGAACTACCCAAAAAACCCTTCAACGTCCTATATAAGCTGATAGGTTTAATATATGACTCGAGTGAAAGGTTTTATGGTGTACGCTGAAATGTAATAACTGTTGCACTTATATAATGTTATATCCATGAACGTACCTTTACGGACAAATTAGAAAATGTGGATCCGAGAATGATGCAGAGTGCTAAGAGTCTCGACCAAGTCAAAAAATATATAAAAAAAGGCTTTATTTTAAACAAGTAAAAGCGTGCTAAGTTCGGCCGGGCCGAATCTTATATACCCTCCACCATGGATCGCATTTGTCGAGTTTTTTTCCCGGCATCTCTTCTAAGGCAAAAAAGGATATAAAACAAGAGTTGCTCTGCTATTAAAACGATATCAAGATATGGTCCGGTTCGGACCACAATTAAATTATATGTTGGAGACCTGTGTAAAATTTCAGCCAATTCGTATTAGAATTGCGTCCATTGGGGCTCACGAAGTACAATTGAGAGATCGATTTATATGGTACGTATGTTAATGGTCATGAGAGAATCCATCGTACAAAATTTCAGGCAAATCGGATAATAATTGCGACCTCTAGAGGCTCAAGAAGTCAAGATCCCAGATCGGTTTATATGGCAGCTATATCAGGTCATGAACCGACTTGTACTTTATTTGACGCAGTTGTTGAAAGTAACAATAAAAAACGTCTTGCGAAATTTCAGCCAAATCGGATAGAAATTGAGCACTCTAGAAGCTCAAGAAGTCAAGTCCCCAGATCTGTTTATATGACAGCTATATCAGTTATGAACCGATTTGAACCATATTTGGCACAGTTGTTGGATATCATAACAAAATACTACGTGCCAAAATTCATTCCAATCGGATAAGAATTGCGCACTCTAGAGGCTCAAGAAGTCAAGACCCAAGATCGGTTTATATGACAGCTATATAAGATTATGGACCGATTTGAACCATACTTGGCACAGTTGTTGGATATCGTAACAAAACACGTCGTGCAAAATTTCATTCCAATCGGATAAGAATTGCGCACTCTAGAGGCTCAAGAAGTCAAGACCCCTGACCGGTTTATATGGCAGCTATATCAGGTTATGAACCGATTTGAACCATATTTGGCACAGTTGTTGGATATAATAACAAAACACGTTGTGCAAAATTACATTCCAATCGGATAAGAATTGCGCACTCTAGAGGCTCAAGAACTCAAGACCCAAGATCGGTTTATATGGCAGCTATATCAGGTTATGGACCGATGTGAACCATACTTGGCACAGTTCTTGGGTATCATAACAAAACACGTTGTGCAAAATTTCATCCCAATCGGATAAGAATTGCGCACTCTAGAGGCTCAAGAAGTCAAGACCCAAGATCGGTTTATATGGCAGCTATATCAAAACATGGACCGATATGGCCCATTTACAATACCAACCGACCTACACTAATAAGAAGTATGTGTGCAAAATTTCAAGCGGCTAGCTTAACTCCTTCGAAAGTTAGCGTGCTTTCGACAGACAGACGGACGGACGGACGGACGGACGGACGGACAGACGGACGGACATGGCTAGATCGACATAAAATTTCACGACGATCAAGAATATATATACTTTATGGGGTCTCAGACGAATATTTCGAGTAGTTACAATCAGAATGACGAAATTAGTATACCCCCCATCTTATGGTGGAGGGTATAAAAATATATGTTGGGGTTGTATCTGTTTTCGATTCAAATTTACGATGAAAATAAACACACATACAATTTGGTCTCAACTTCCCAACCCCAAAAAAACAAAAATATATAGCAGCAAAACATCCCCTAGGAATGCAACGATTTTTAAAATTTTTTTTAAGAATTCGATTTCATGGTTTGTCATCACCGTTTCTTTTGAATAATATGTATTTGGGTGTAGATTTGGTTGGCATTAGAAAACACCAAATAATCGAGGTTGTGTTACATTTGAATGTGATTTGTAGCATTAAAGTACACATAACCTACTCTCAGATAAAGAATCTTTGTCTGGGATAACCTACGCTCAAATAATGAATCTTTGTCTTGTAGTTTATCTTTACATAAACCAAAACGGAGAAGTCAATTTCCATATGGTCTGCCTAGTATGTTTCCTCTTTTTCATAACCTCCAACATAATTTGAGGACATACTACAACATGCTATGGCCATATCGGTTCTGATTGGAATGTATCTATAAACGAATACTACGATTTGGTTTCCTGAGACCTTACAAGCCGATTCTCATGAAATTTGGTATGTTAAGTTCGTTTATGCCCTGACATCAAATGCTTCCATTTTACAGTCAGAAGTCGCTAGAAACACTAGAACTACTTGTAGTAGTTTCCTAGGAAACTCTCTTGTCACTATTAAGTTTTCTTCGAAGATTGTTGAGAAAATTGTGTCTTAGTCATGAATGCTGTGGAGTTTCAAAAGTTTTAATAATATTACATGATATTCGGGTGCTGCCAATATACCATAGATTGAACTACAAGATGTGTCTGTAGACTGGCTTCCTGGCTAGGGAGATATACTCTGCATATGTCTGCATACCATATATTCCTGTGGGGAGGGAGAACCACAAAGAACATTTCCAAAAGATTTTTGTGTCCTAATCCGTTACCCCATAACTTTTAGAGTTTGAAAATTAAAAAAATTTCGTTGTCCATCCTATGGTGCAATGCAAATTTGTCCATTAATATTTTATTAAGGATCAAGGGAAAACTTTTGATATATCAATGAGTGCTGTCCGATTCAAGTTTAACCTCAACGATAAGACTGTGTGCGAACGGCTTGACGCTTAGCGGCATCACTTGGTACAGATGATTTAATATGGCAGAATACCTCTTAAATGTAGCCATCATTTGTAAGGGTAAAACCACTGACGCTGAATATTTGTGATGTTCATGCCGGGATTTGAACCCAGGCGTTCAAATGGGAAAATGCTAACCACTGCGCCACGGTGGCCACCACCTTGGAAGATGGAAGTCATAGCAAAACAATACGTGTCAGTCAATTAGTCAAATAAGCCAACAATTGCCGCTTCTAGGGGATCACGAAGCCAAATCAGGCTATCGGTTTATCTGCGTCCTTTATCAGGTTATACACCGATTTGGAACATAGTTGGCACAAACGGAACACTACGTTCAAAACAGCTTCAAGAAGTTAGGTGGAAGACCAATATATTTGGGAGCTATATCCAAATTTAAACCGATATGGTACATTTGCAATCTCCAATGACCTGCATCAATAAGAAGTCCCTGTGCAAAATTTAAAAATTTCGGAGGCCACCGTAGCGCAGAGGTTAGCATGTCCGCCTATGACGCTGAACGCCTGGGTTAGATAGTGAATGCAGCTTCAAGAAGTTAGGTCGAAGACCAATATATATGGGAGCTATATCCAAATTTAAACCGATATGGTACATTTGCAATCTCCAATGACCTGCATCAATAAGAAGTCCCTGTGCAAAATTCAAAAATTTCGGAGGCCACCGTAGCGCAGAGGTTAGCATGTCCGCCTATGACGCTGAACGCCTGGGTTCGAATCCAGGCGAAACCATCAGAAAAAATTTTCCGCGGTAGTTTTCCCCTCCCAATACTGGCAACATTTGTGAGTTACTATGCCATGTAAAACTTCTCTCCAAAGAGGTGTCGCACTGCGGCACGCCTTTCGAACTCAGCTATAAAAAGGAGGCCCCTTATCATTGAGCTTAAAAACTTGAATCGGACTGCACTCATTGATATGTGAGAAGTTTGCCCCTGTTCCTTAGTGGAATGTTCATGGGCAGAATTTGAGTGTTTATTTGTGCAAAATTTAAAGCGGCTAGCTTGAAATCGTGATTTCGACATACGGGCGGGCGGATACGACTAGATCGGCTTAGAATATCAATACGATCAAAAATATATAAATTTTATGCGGCCCTATCTTAACTCAAACTTATCAAATTTGTTATTCTATACACCAAAAAATGCTAAAACAAGTTTTTGTCTGCTAAAAATAGGAAAGCGGACAGTACTGCTGTTTCAGCAAAATATAGGGCTGCAGTGTTAGCAAACATTTCGGTCAGCTAAAGCAGCAAATAAGATCTGCTGTTTTAAGTACAGAAATCTGCTGAAAAAATGATATGCCATATTTATACCCACCACCATAAGATGGGGGTGTACTAATCTAATCATTCCGTTTGCGACACCTCGAAATATTCGTCTAAGACCCCATAAAGTATATATATTCTTGATCGTCTTGTCGTTCTGAATCAATCCAGCCATGTCCGTCCGTCTGTCAAAATAACGATAGAGATCGAACGCGTAAAGCTCTCAGCTTGAAATTTTGCACAGATACTCAATATCGATCGGTTCAGTTTTATATATGGCTCCCATATAAACCGATTTCCAGATATGACTTCTTGAGCCCTTGGAAGCCCCAATGTTCATTCCATTTGGCTGAATTTTTGCATATAGTGATCCGTTATGACTTCCAATAACTGCGATTCAAAACGGTATATAATCTGGTACAGCTCCCATATAAACCGATCGCCCGATTTGACTTCTCGAGCCCATGGAGACCAAAATTTTTATCGGATTTGGCGAAATTTTGCACATTGTGTTCTGTTATGACTTCCAACAACTGTGTCTAGTAAGGTCCAAATCTGTCAAGAACCTGCTTTAGCTCCCATATAAACCGATCTTCCAATTTGACTTCTTGAGCCCTTGGAAGCCTCAATTTTCATCCGATTTGGCTGAAACTTTGCACAAAGTATTTTGTTATGACTTCCAACAACGGAGCCGAGTACGGTCCAAATCGGTTTTTAACCTGATATAGCTCCCTAAACCGATCTCCCGATTTGACTTTCTGAGCCCCTGGAAGCCGCAATTTTTGTCCGATTTGGCTGAAATTTTGCACATAATGTTCCGTTTTGACTTCCAACAACTGTGCCATGTACGGTGTAAATCTGTGTTTAACCTAACATAGGTTCCAGGGGCTCAAGAAGTCCCGTTTTGACTTCTTGAGCCCCTGGAAGCCACAATTTCCATCCGATTTGGCTGAAATTTTGTACACGGTGTTCTGTTATGATTCCCAACAACTGTGCTGAGTATGGTTTAAATCGGTCAAGAACATGATATAGCTTCCATATAAACCGATCTCCCGATTTGACTTCTTAAGCCCCTGGAAGCCTCAATTTTCATCCGATTTTGCTGAAATTTTGCACGTAGTGTTTTGTTATTACTTTCAACAACTGTGCTAAGTACAGTTTGAATCGGTTCACAACCTGATATAGCTTCCATATAAACCGATCGCCCGATTTGAGTTCTTGAGTCCTTAGAAGCCCAAATTTTGCATGTGGTCTTTTGTTATGATTTCCAACAACTGTGCCAAGTATGTCTAAAATCACTCAATAACCTGATACAGCTCCCATGTAAGCCGGTCTCTCGATCATCCTTGTTCGGTTCCTAGAAGCTTTAATTCTTGCTGGTTTGACACAAGTTTGGTATGTAGAATAAAATTATGCCCTTCAGCTGAATCCATGGTGGTGGGTTCTCAAGATTCGTCCTGGCCGAACTTTGCACGCTTTTACTTGTTAAAGCTATCCGGATGGTGCAGCGATAGGAACTGGAAGGCATCTTCCTTCTCCTGTTCGTGTGGTATCACAATGGACGAGATCGTACGTCTAAGTGAGTCTGATGGTAGACTGCCACTTTAACATAACCTTATCCTAACCTATCGCAAATCAAATCTTGTCAACACCCCATACAAGCATAAAATTGTTTTCCTCTTCCGCCACACTCAAGTACGCATTATTTACCATACAGAAGAAACGGTGATGGCAGACCATGAAATCGGATTCTAAAAAAATGTTTAAAAATCGTAGCATATTCTAAGGGATATTTTCTGCTATATATTTTTGTTTGGCTGTTTAAATGCATCTTTTAACAAGGGGTTCGGAAGTTAAAAACAAATAGTGTCTGTGCATTTACAAATTTTCATTGTAAATTTGAAGTGCAAGACATAGTCTTGGATCTGGATCAAGACTCCTTAGGCATAGATCTTCTCTATCTGTCTAGGCGGCTTTGTCAACGAGATTGTCTTTGTCATTTTTATCAACGTCGTTTGCTTATACTTGATAGTTGTTATTGGAAGATTCCCCATAGCTCAGCACACAGTCTTGGTGTAGGGCATAAAAATAAAATCAAGTAAAAACAATTTCCAATGTACTCCCAAAAAATAAAACAATGTCTCTGTTATATTTTAAGTAAAATTAAAACCAGTAAGGAAGGGCAAAAGTCGGGCGTTGCCGACTGTATAATACCCTACACCTACCCTATAGGTACAATGTGGGAACTATATCCAATTCTGAACGAATTTTGATGGACTTCGGCGAGCAAGTATGTTCAAACTGTAATAACTACGATTGACAAATGACAACATTATTGGAAATTACGCAAAATCTGACGAACATATATATGGGAGCTATATCTACTTTTGAACCGATTTCTAGAAAAACTTCTCAGATAATGTAGTAGTCATTGAGGAAAGCGTTGTACAAAATTTTGGGAAGATTGGCCAATAAGTGCGCTTGCAATGACTCTAGGAGTGAAAATCGGGCAATATATATATATGAGAACTATATCTAAATCTGAACCGATTTCTACGAAATTCACCAGTAGTGTCGAGAGTCATAAGAAAATCCTTTCCGCCAAATTTCGAGAGAATGGGTTAACAAGTGACCATTTTATTGCATTATTTCTGCAAATCGGACGAACATATATATGAGAGCTATATCAAAATCTGAACCGATTTCAAGAAAACTTCTCATATATTGTGGTAGTCGTCGAGGAAAGCGTTGTACAAAATTTTGGAAAGATTGGCCAATAAGTGCGCTTGCAATGGCTCTAGGAGTGAAAATCGGGCGATATATATATATAGGAGAACTATATCTAAATCTGAACCGATTTCTACGAAATTCACCATTAGTGTCGAGAGTCATAATAAAATCCGATCCGCCAAATTTCGGGAGAATGGGTTAACAAGTGACCATTTTATTGCATTATTATTGCAAATCGGACGAACATATATATGGGAGCTATATCTAAATCTGAACCGATTTCAAGAAAACTTCTCATATATTATGGTAGTCGTCGAGGAAAGCGTTGTACAAAATTTTGGGAAGATTGGTCAATAAATGCGCTTACAATGGCTCTAGGAGTGAAAATCGGGCTATATATATATGAGAGCTATATCTAAATCTGAACCGATTTCTGTGAAATTCACCAATTATATGGAAAGTCATAAGAAAATCCGTCCCGACAAATTTCGAGAGAATCGGTTAACAAATGACCTCTTTATTGTATTATTACTGCAAATCGGACGAACATATATATGGGAGCTATATCCAAATCTGATCCGATTTTTTCCAATTTCACTAGGATTCGTTTCTAGGCCGAAAAACATGCCTGTAGCAAATGTGCAGACGCTCGGATGAAAATTGCGATCTGTAGTTTGTACACAAATTAACATGGACAGACTGACAGACAGACGGACAGACAGACAGACAGACAGATGGACATAGCTAAATCGAATCAGAAAGCGATTCTGAGTCGATCGGTATACTTATCAATGTTGAGGTCTACCTCTCTTCCTTTTGAGTATTACAAACAAATGCACTAAGTTATAATACCCTGAACCACAACAGTGGTGTAGGATATATCATCCAGCACTCCTTGTAATACGCACATCATTTTATGAAATATTTTAAAGAAATTCATTATCCCTATTTGACTTTTATTGATAAGAAGATACTATAAATATAAATATATATGTATATAGAGAAAAATACATCCACTTCCTATGTATCATTATAGCTGTTTTCTTTTTCTATGGCATGCATTAAATTCGAACAGCATTCATTGAGGCGTTTATTTATTTTAATATTTGTTGCCTATCCTTAGGCATTGCCGCCTCACTTGGATAATTTCTTTGTAAAGCGCTCCACATATTTTATCTCGAAAACAATAAGAAAAACGCATACATCCTCCATTGGCCATATCTGGCACAAACAGTCGTTTAGCATCCTCCCCCATCCAAAGGCTAAAGAATAAAAAAAGAAAAACCTCCCTCTTTTTTGCTGGAATAAATCGTCATAAGCTTGAAAATATGAAAATCAATGAGTTGGAAATTGTGAGTTCGTTCGTTTTTCGATTTTTTTTTTACATTAGCATCGTTCTTTCTGCTGCTGTGGATTTCCTAAAAAAGAATGTTTCTTACCCCGCAACTTATCTTTCATATTGACTTGCTACTACCATTTGGTATTTGTTTGTTGCCAGCATTTGCTTCTGTTTGTTTTTTTTTTTTCTTTTCTATTTTAGGCGAGAAATTCGATTATGATATTTGTTTTGTTCAGGGGCTGCATGTTATCCTCTTTCGTTATACAATTTTTAATTTAGCATGAAATTAAAGGAATTTCAAAATTGCTTGAAACAGAGAATAACATGAATAAGATTGCACTGTTTGTTTTTAGGCTTTTGGATGTTTTACGATTATTGCATATTTTCGAGATATGATTGCATTCTTCTATTGATGAGACTTTTGATTTGATTTTTAACACAAAAAGCAAACAAAAAAGGGGAACTGATGTTGTATTTATCTTAGAACAAGAGCTGTATCGAAACTTAAGACAACAGATTTTAAAACGCTTTTGTCGGAAAAATTTTAAATCGCTGTTTAACGTTGAATTTCTTTATCCAGCTGAAAGCAATTGGCTTCGATTTTGCTTCTTTTTAGAATTAAAGCTAAATATTGTAAATATAGCACACCACGTATGCCTTAAAGTTAAAAAACAGGTTTTTATTTTACTTTCTATTCCATTTAGAAGCAAAATCAAGAAGAAATCTGACAATTAAATGAAACAACAAAAATAAAAGTAGCGGAAAAACAGATGAATAAAAGGATGGCACGCCGATACATGTGCATGCTGCAATATGCACATATTAAAAGGTTACTCTTGAGCAAACTACGATTGCTGGGTGTGAGTTGCTGATGCTTGATTTTCTTTTCGAGTAGAAATATTGACGGTTAGTGGTTTCTTTTCTTGCTGCGCTCGAAGAAAGGTAGCCTGATATGATCCAAAGTTCGTCTCATAGACCACTTCACAATTTCACTAATTAGTGAGTAGGTGGAAGCATATAATCTTTTTGAAGATTAACAGGCTAATGATGAGGCTTTGGTCAGCTTCAAAAATGTGATCTCCGTTGCTTGCCCAATGCATTTATAGCACAACATCATGCCTTAACTTTTTTAAAGGGATTTTTGTTTTGCTTTCTTTTCTAAATAAAAGCAAAATCAAAACTTATTGGTTTCAGCTGGACAAAGAAATCCAACAATAAAATGAAACAACAAAAATAAAAGTAGTGGAAAAACAGATGAATAAACGGATGGCACGCCGATATATGTGCATGCTGCAATACGCACACATTGAAATGTTACTCTTTGGCAAACTACGATTGCTGGGTAACAAGTTTTGGGTATTGTGTGAGTTGCTGATGCTAGATGTTCTTGAGATGTTCTCGAGTAGAAATATCAAAAGTTTGTGGTAGGTTAGTACCACTTCGTGACTCACTAACTTGTGAGTAGGTGGAAGCATGTAATCTCTTTTGGGCTTAACGGTCTGATGATAAAGCTTTGGTCAGCTTCAAAATCGTGATATCCGTTGTCTTCCCAATGCTTCTCACACTAAAATGTTTTAACTTTTAAAAAAAGTATTTATTTTGCTCTCTATTCTAAACAGAAACAAAATAAAAGCCTATTAATTTCAGTTATACAAAGAAATCCAACAATAAAATTAAACAACAAAAAAAAAGTAGTGGTAAAACAGATGAATGAACGGCATGGCACACCGGTAAATATGCATGCTGCAACACACACACATTGTAAGGTTTCTCTTTGGCAATCAATGATTGCTGAGTAACAAGTTTTGGCTATTGTGTGAGTTATTGATGCTAGATATTCATTTCGTGTTACCAATTAACATACCAACATTTTTAAGTAATCTGTTAAGATCTTTCCCCATTCTGTCACAATATCTTTCCTCAGCGCATCCATACTGGCATATCTAAAATGGTTTAAATAGAGAAGTCCAACGGATTGCCATCTGGCTAATTGGACAGTCATTGTGTGGACAAAGTGAGTTGTGGAATATGATTTCTTAGCAATTATTGGTTTACATATTCTTTATTTGACAGTGGCGGGTCTTCTTGATGTGTCCATTGTCTACGACCGGATTGTTCGCGTGCCCTCGATTGCAACGCAGCATTTAATTCGAATTAACTTTGAAGCTAGGCTCAAAGAAAAAGATTGGAGAGTGTCCATTGTGGTTTACATCCGCCCCATGCCACTTTGGACATACACCTAAGCCATTGATCGGCTTGTTTTGCGCTCTAAAATGTTACCTCGAAAAACAAAATCTGATTCAGGAATCTTGTGCTTCTAATGAAATCTGGTAGCCGCGAAAACTGCACAATGACATAGGAAATGCTTCAACGTCTTATGATCATCCCCACTTGCCCTACACATGCTATCACTTGCCGAACCTAATCTGCATAAATGAGATTCTAGTCCCATGTGCCCCCAGCGTGAAGCTGTTTTATACACTCCAAGACCGTTAGTGACCTTACCGTCTTGGTTGTTATGGCCCAGATGGCCATTTTACTGTCCACAAATATGTTCACACTCGACGTACTGCCTTTAATACCACACCACTTCACTCATTCTGTGATCGCCTGGAACTCCACCTGCAGGAGCGTTGTTGTAGCAATTTATTGTGGTCTATCTTTCGTCAGCTTGATTTAGTTGAATATCACTATCTAGGAATTCTGCGACTAAGGTGGGGTGCGTCCATAGGGATCTGGGTCTGGCTGGGCAGTTAAACAGGTGACATTTGTCGTGAGGTCACAATCGAGACACATTCTCGTTGGCATCAATCCTTGCTCTGTGGAAGTTGAGGCGGCTTCATCTGCCTGATATGAATTAAGCCAGAACGAATCTGGTTTGCCGGAAAAGGTCAATTTCTTCAGGTGCAGAGGGAGGCCTTCGTTGTCCAAGGACCACATTCACCCGGTAGAAATTCATCGCATCTACTACCGTGTCTTCATGGATGTTTTCTAGATCCACTTTATATGCTAAGGGTTCACTTTTGTAGCACTGAACCTCAAGCTCTAGTACATGTAGATCTACCTTTATGCTTCTGGGCGGTGATGATTTGGATGGTCCCTGCGACAACCGCCCGAAAGTATTGCTTAGACATGCTGATGCGCGGCGAATGAAAATTTTCCAAATAGGCTTGGGAGGAGTAGTCCCTCAAGCGTCTTGGCTACTGGTAAGAAAAAGGAGTTTGGTCTGTTCAACTGCCCCTTATTCAGGTATTTTCCTGCCTTCAGTAGCGGGATCACTCTGCCCATCTAATAGATATCGGGTACTATTAGGGTGTCAGTGGCAGGGTGAGTACAGTTGTAAGGTACTCGACTCCAGGTAAATCCAGATCAATGTAGAGATTCCTTCGGGGCCCAACGCCTTGTATGACTTGGCGCCACCGATGTCCATCGGCTCGGAGACCACGGATACGACGAATGCCTCCTCTGTCACTCTCGGGATGCACAATAAATAAAGGGTAAAACAACCTGACGCATCCCTTTGAAACATTCACAATCACGTAGAAGAAAACGCGTAGTATTTTCAGTAAACCTTGCAATATTGGTTTAATGAAATAATATTAGTTTGTGTGTTAGAGTAAGAGCGAGCTACAATAATAAGAATGAAAAGAGTTAATAAAGAGGAGAATACCTCACCGATCAATTACATATTGATTTATTAGTCCAAATTAACAAAAATTGTGGCTTGTAAGGGCTTAAGAAGTCACATCGGGAAATCGGTTTACATGGGAGCTATATCAGATAATAGACCGATTCGAACCCTTCTTAGAACAGTTGTTGGAAGTCATACCAGATTACTACATGCAGTATTTCAGCAAAGTTGGACAAAAATTGTGGCTTGTAAGGGCTCAAGAAGTCAAATCCGGAGATCTGTTCATATGGGAGCTATATCAGGTTATAGATCGATTCGGACCGTACTTGCCACATTTGCTGAAAGTCTTAAGAGAGCACTACATGCAAAATTTCAGCTAAATCAGACCAAAATGCGGCTTGTAAGTCTCAAGAAATCAATTCGGGAAATCGGTTTATATGGGAGCTAATATCATGTCATGGACCGATTTGAACCGTACTTGGCCATAATACAATACTAAGTGCAAAACTTCGGCCAAATCGGACAAAAATTGGGGATTTTAAGGGCTCAAGAAGTCAAATCGGGAGATCAGTTTATATGGGAGCTATATCAGGTAATAGACCGATTCAGAAGAACACCACCTGCAAAATTTCAGCTAACTCGGACAAAAATTGCTCAAAAGGTCAAACCTGGAGATCGGTTTATATGGGATCTATATCAGGTTACAGATATAGGAGATATCGGTACTTTGGTGGCATATATCGCCATATTAACCGATTCGCATAAAACTTGGCACTGATGCTGTAAGTCATAAAATAGGTTTTTCGGCAAAATTTCAGCAAAATCAGGTGAAAATTTAATCTTCTAAGGGCTGAAGAAATCAAAACTGGGAATCGGTTTTATTTGGAAACTATATCTGTTTATAGACCGATTTGGAGCATATTTGTCACGGATATTGGAAGTCATAACTTGAGTTAGCCAAATCGTATAAAATTGCAACTTCTAGAGGCACAAGATATCAAATCGGGCATTCCGATTATATGGGAGCTATATCAGGCCATTGACTGATTTAAACCGTACTTTGCACAGTTGTAGGAAATCGTAACATGCAAAATTTTAACTAAATCGGACAAAAATTGCGGCTTCCAGGGGCTCAAGAAGTCAAATCGTGAGATCGGTATATATGGGAGATACATTCAAATCTGAACCGATATGGCCCGTTTGCAATCCCCAACGACCTGAATCAAAGGTTAATATCTGTGCGAAATTTCAAGCGGCTTGCTTAACGCGTTCGAACGCTATCGTGATTTCGACAGACGGACGGACATACATATATCGACTCAGAATGTCGAGACGATCAAGATTATATATACTTAATGGGGTCGCAGATCAATATTTCGAGGTGTTACAAACAGAATGAGTAGATTCGTATATCCGCATCCAATGGTGTTGAGTATAAAAACAATTCTTCCGTTGACAATTTTTAACGATGGTAGGAGAATGTATGGTGGTGGCCTTCAAATCCAGTACTTTGTATTGGGAGTAAGCCTTGGCAAGTTATTCCATACTTTTTCGCCAAAGATTAAAGTGCTTTCCATTGGCATACTAACCTTTAAACTTTACTATATAACACGAATTGCGTATTATTCATTCAAATAATACTTTGCTAAAATCACTGATGTCCCAAATATTATATTGGGTTGCCCAAAAAGTAATTGCGGATTTTTTAAAAGAAAGTAAATGCATTTTTAATAAAACTTAGAATGAACTTTAATCAAATATACTTTTTTTACGCTTTTTTCTAAAGCAAGCTAAAAGTAACAGCTGATAACTGACAGAAGAAAGAATGCAATTACAGAGTCACAAGCTGTGAAAAAATTTGTCAACGCCGACTATATGAAAAATCCGCAATTACTTTTTGGGCAACCCAATATATTTGAAATCAGTAGGTTGCATAACCTTACCTAACCTACAGATTTCAAATATAATAAGCTTACTTCAAACTTAGGTAAAACCTGACTTTCTACATTCAAAACAAAGAAAAGTTAAAATCACAAATCCTAAGCCTAACTCTTGCATGTCATGATGACATGTGGCTTAAGTGAGCCAAACATAATTTCAGCATTTTTAAACGAATTTGCATATCATTCAAATAGAAATGAAGATTGCTACCCCAAAAACTGGAAATAAGCCATTACAACCAATACATATTTCATCCCCAAAGCCACAAGTTTCTATATGTTGTCAATGGACAACATCATCAATTGATAAATGTAATAATTATAGGATTTGGAATTCAGTAACAACTCAATGCTGAAACAACACATGACGAGGATAAATGGTGGAAAACAGAGTGTAACCATACTCCGCTCAAGCAATTGCATATCCCCTGCTTTGTTCCGAGTCATAGCCAATGAATTTGTAAAAGTCATCCTAGACATTCGTTATAAGGGGGTGACGATGTTAACAAGGCTCTTTAATTTTGGTGCAATTGAAGTTGAAAACATGCAAACTGAGGTTAATTACTATTTCCGCATGAATAATCGTACCTTGAGATACTCGTATTTCCAATTCTACATGACCAATAACAATTCAATTTTATAGTTTGAAAACTAAGTTGTAAATGACACGAGAGGTTTCTTGTAGACACATTGCGGTTGCGGATGTCGCCTTACATCTTCCTTGATGACTCCTGTTTGACATGAAAGCTGACAGTTTAAGAGGGGGAATGTTAGCACCATATGCATAAGCAGGAGTCATAGAGCCAGTTGGGGTTAATTCTAAGTGAAGAGTAAAATATTTTTCAAATTAAAGCTATTGAGATGGTAGGGAAAGGGAGATAGGTGAGATAAGCTGAAATATATTAAAATATGGAGCAACAAATTATATGAATTGCTTAGATTTTAACTAACTAGTTGAAGATTTGAAGCACAAAGTTGAAAATTGAAGGACGAGAAGAAGGAAAAATTCATATCGTTGTTCCTTCGCTTATTGTTTGTTAAGTTTTTATAGTTTAGTGGATTTACAGTTAGAGAACTTTAGGATAACAATTTTTCAATAAGCGGTACGAAAATAAATTTAATATTAAATTTTTGTATTTTATTTCTGGTTTATTCAATTCACAATAAAAACAGATCTTCCTAGGACTTGAAGAACTGAATATGCACTTATAATGTTAACTTACAACTTCACATTAAAATGTGTATTCGAGTTTGAATGTTTGACGCTCAATCCAAAAATATGATCTAACTTCCCATTTTGTGGTTCATCATCCAATGTAATTGAATTCAGCTGCTGTTTTCGCTTGACCACAAATAATATTCTACTCCATTTGCCCACACTACAATCAATTCTTACTGTTGTGGTCTCTTTCTCTTCCTCGTTATGGTCGAAAAATCAACAAATTATAGCTCCTGCCTTACCATGTCATCGCTAAGAGGCATTTGTGAAATGAAATTGTAGATGATGGTCAGAATGATTGTGGAAGAAGCTTAGCATTATTGGAAGGACTGATGTTGTAATTTAAATTGATTTCAAATTGAGTTTTTATTTCGATTAAGAGAGCAATATTTGAAGGATTTGTTGGCAATTGAAACGTAAGTGTCCATATGGCTAAAATAGCCTTAAGTTAGGAAAATTGAAATGAAAGTAGGAAAAAGGTTAAAAAACACTGGGTTGGGGTGTGTGCTGTTTTAATATCACAGTAAAGTCAAAAATACAAGTAAAAGCTGCTAAGTTCGGCCGGGCCGAATCATAGGAACTCACCATCATGGATTCTGCTAAAATATGGGAGCTATATCTTGTTATATACCGATTCGGAACGTACTTAGCACAGTTATTGAGAGTCATAACAGAACACTATGTGCGAAATTTCAGCCAAATCGGGCTTTCAGGGGTCCAAGAAGTCAAATCAGGAAGTTATATCAGGTTATAGACCGACTTCCACCGTACTTGGCACAATTTTTATACCCTCCACCATAAGATGGGGGGTATACTAATTTCGTCATTCTGTTTGTAACTACTCGAAATATTCGTCTGAGACCCCATAAAGTATATATATTCTTGATCGTCGCGACATTTTATGTCGATCTAGCCATGTCCGTCCGTCTGTCCGTCCGTCCGTCCGTCTGTCTGTCTGTCTGTCGAAAGCACGCTAACTTCCGAAGGAGTAAAGCTAACCGCTTGAAATTTTGCACAAATACTTCTTATTAGTGTAGGTCGGTTGGTATTGTAAATGGGCCATATCGGTCCATGTTTTGATATAGCTGCCATATAAACCGATCTTGGGTCTTGACTTCTTGAGCCTCTAGAGTGCGCAATTCTTATCCGATTGGAATGAAATTTTGCACTACGTGTTTTGTTATGATATCCAATAACTGTGCCAAGTGTGGTTCAAATCGGTCTATAACCTGATATAGCTGCCATATAAACCGATATTGGGTCTTGACTTCTTGAGCCTCTAGAGGGCGCAATTCTCATCCGACTAGACTGAAATTTTGCACATAGTGTTTTAGTATCACTTCTAACAACTGTGCTAAGTATGGTTTAATTCAAGCCATTACCTGGTATAGCTGTCATATAAACCGATCTTGGGTCTTGACTTCTTGAGGCTCTAGAGTGCGCAATTCTTATCCGATTAAAATGAAATTTTGCACCACGTGTATTGTTATGATATCCAACAACTGTGCCAAGTATGAGTCAAATCGGTCCATAACCTGATGTAGCTGCTATATAAACCGATCTTGGGTCTTGACTTCTTGAGCCTCTAGAGAGCGCAATTCTTATCCGATTTGCCTGAAATTTTGTACGACGGATCCTCTCATGATCATCAACATACGTGTTTATTATGGTCTGAATCGGTTTATAGCCCGATACAGCTCCCATATAAATCGATCTCTCTATTTTACTTTCCAACATATAATTTAATTGTGGTCTAAACCGGATCATATCTTGAGCTCTAATAGCAGATTTTTCTTTCTTTCTTTTCTTATATCATTTTTTGCCTAAGAAGAGATGCCGGGAAAAGAACTGACAAATGCGCTCCATGGTGGAGGGTATATAAGATTCGTCCCGGCCGAACTTAGCACGCTTTTACTTGTTAAGAATGACAACAGAACACTATATGCTAAATTTCAGCCAAATCGGACAAAAATTGCGGCTTCAGAGGGCTCAAGAAATCAAATCGGGAGATCGGTTTATATGGGAGCTATATCAGGTTATAGACCAACATTCAGCGTACTTGGCACAGTTGTTGCAAGTCATAACATAACACTATATGCAAAATTTCAGCCAAATCGGACAAAAATTGCGGCTTCAGGGGGCTCAAGAAGTCAAATAGGGATATGGGTTTATATGGGAGCTATATCAGGTTCTTGACCGATATGGACGGTACTCGGCACAGTTGTTGAAAGTCATAACAGAATAGTACATTCAAAATTTCAATTAAATCGGACAAAAACTGCGGCTATCAGGGGCTTAAGACTTCAAATCGGGAAATCGGTTTATATGGGAGCTATATTCAAATCTGAACCGATATGGCCCATTTGCAATCCCCAACGACCTACATCAATATTGAGTATCTGTGCAATATTTTTAGCGGCTAGCTCAATCGCGGACGGACATGGCTAGATCGACTCAGGATTAGTATACCCCCATCCTATGGTGGTGGATATAAAACAAGTAAAACGGTGTTAAGTTCGGCCGGACCAATCTTCATATACCCACCACCTCGGGTATATATGTATACCACCTTTTGTCATAATCTGGTGAAAAATGCATTACATATGCGTTTTTTATAGGCCCAAACTCTTAAATCGAGAGATCGGTCTATATGGCAGCTATATCCAAATCTGGACCGATCTGGGCCAATTTGAAGAAGGATGTCGAAGAGCCTAACACAACTCACTGTCCCAAATTTCGGCGAGATCGGATAAAAAATGCGCCTTTTATGGGCCCAAAGCCTTTAATCGAGAGATCGGTCTATACGGCAGCTATATCCAAATCTGGACCGATCTGGGCCAAATTGAAGAAGGATATCAAAGGGCCTAACACAACTCACATTCCCAAAATTTGGCAAAATTGGGCAATAAATGAGCCTTTTATGGGCCCAAGACCTTAAATCGATAGATCGGTCAATATGGCAGCTATATTCAAATCTGCACCGATCTAGGCCAAATTAAAGATGGATGTCGAAGGGCCTAACGTTACTCAAGGTCTTAAATTTCGGCGAAATCGGATAATAAATGCGACTTTTAGGGGCCCAAAACCTTAAATCGGGAGATTGGTCTATATAGCACCTATATTCAAATCTGAACCGATCTGGGCTAAATTGAAGGGAGTTTTTGAAGGGCCTAACACAACGTATTGTCCCAAATTTCGCCGAAATCGGACGATAATTGCGTCTTATGGGTCCAAAACCTTAAATCGATAGATAGGTCTATATGACAGCTATATCCAAATCTGGACCGATATGAGCCAAATTGAAGAAGGATGTCGAAGGCCCTAACGCAACTCACTGTGCCAAACTTCGGCGACATCGGACAATAAATGCGCCTTTTATGGGCCCAAAACCTTTAATCGAGAGATCGGTCTAAATGGGGGCTATATCAAGATATAGTCCGATATAGCCCATCTTCGAACATAACCTGCTTATAGAGAAAAAAAGAATCTGTGCAAAGTTTCAGCTCAATATCTCTTAATTTTTTAAGACTGTAGCGTGATTTCAACAGACATACGAACGGACAGAAAGAAGGAAGGACAGAAGGACGAACAGACGGACGGACATAGCTAGCTGGTCTTAGATTTTTACGACAATCAAGAAAATATATACTTAATAGGGTCGGAAATGGATATTTCACACAAAATGAATATACCCCTGTCCTTCGGTGGTGGGTATAAAAATGACTTTCTGCATCCTTTCTGAGTACCTTCAATGTCAGTGTCCCCCACGATTGGTTGGCCTTAACGGATGGTACCCTTCAGGGTATGCCTCCTAAAAGGCTTCGTTCAGTCACTCCGTAACAAGATCCATTGCGAACTCCAGTTCCCATGCGTCCGATATAAGCATCCCGGCTATCCCAACCTCCGTATATGTTGTTGGAATACCACACAGTTGGTCTTTCTCGGGTTTCTGTAAAACTTTACCCTTCCTAGGTCAGGTTAGGTTAGAGTGAAAATCCTTTACAGATTCACTTAGACAATTTTAAGTCCACAATAGCGATAGACCAAGGCCTATGGTGGGAATCGAACCCACGACCCCCGTACACGCACTCCGAGCACGCTACTAACTCGCCTGCCGGGGCCCCAATCACCCTTCCTATGTCATGTTACACCCGGAAACTTATGTCGTGTTACACCCGGAAACTTATACTCCGAGCACGCTACTAACTCGCCTGCCGGGGCCCCAATCACCCTTCCTATGTAGTGTTACACGCGGAAACTTATCTTGCAGTGGTGCGAAAAGTCTCCAGTGGAGACGTTCCAGTTTAAGACTTTGTTTGAAGTGGTTTGTTTAACACTTGTAGGCAAGCTTTTCGTGGGTTTGGCTATAGCCGGGACATCTACCGCTAGAAACTCCTCAATTAGGAAGGACCAGACCAATAGGAAAAAGAGGTATTTTCTGAGTCATTGTTTAGCTCTACTGATGTCTGTTGTCAGAGGGTAATTACCTCGAGTATTAAGGCCGGCGAAGAGTGTATGAAAAAGGCATTCGCCTTGTAGCAGTATAGCTCTTCCCCATAACACCTCAGGGATAACTTCTGGCTCTTCATGTAAATGGTCCTTATTCTTCTCACTCACTCTTTTTCATCCTATGGAGATTCGGTTTCTTGTCATAAATACGAATGGCAACCACACAGTAGTTTGGGAACCAAGGGCTTACTCTGACATGGGTGACCATATGACAATCCTTTCATCGTTCCATGCCATGTACGAAATCCATGATTTAGTTTTGTTTAAACAAAATTCTTATTTTAAATCAAAGTAAGCACCATCAGCACTAATTTTTATGAACGAAGCGAAAGGTGATCAATGCATGCATGCATGCTAGACAAACTTCCAATCGAATTGTTACAACCAGCTGCTGCCATGTCCGTGGGATTTTGACGGACATGTTTCAACATCATCGTCATCATATCAGGGGTAACAACAATGGAAGATTGCTTATCCAATGAATGTATTTGACTCGCACTTCCTTTGGCAAAGGGAGCTTTGGGTGGTGTGAAATGGAAATTTTTCGGAGGCAGGCGTGAAAGGAAGTTTTGTTTGTTCAAAAACAAATTATCCAACAATGGTCAGTCAGCCAGTCAATTGGTGTTTGTGTGTATGTACTTATTCGTACGTGTGTGTGTGAGTGTGAGAATTGTTGTTGACTAAATTTTTCGTAGGCGTTGTTATTGTTGGAGGTGCGGTCAATGCCTAAGGCTGTGTTTATTTTGAAACGGCTCCCAACCATCGAAATCATGTAGTGACCCCCATTTGGGGGGGGTGGGTAAGCGAGTGAGTGAGTGTGAATTTGCATTTATATGATTGTGTAATTGATGTTTGTGTTGGTGACCAGCCTTGTTTACATTGTCCAGCACTTCGATTTTGATTGCGTTTCATATGCAAATGCAGTTGACCAACAGCTCCACCACCACCACCATACATCGTCACTTCCTCTTTTGAAATTATTCGATAGCATCAGTGTCCATGATGGACAACGTTTTTGGCGTTTTGCTGCGCACACTTGTGTGGTCACTAAAGTGAAATGTCCAGCTTATAGATGAGAAAATGGTCAAACTGGTAATGAATGTAAAAATGGGCGGTCGGTAACATTTTCATTTCGCATTCGTCGGGCGGTTTATTTGCTAGCCACCACTAACATGAAACTTTCAAAATTCATTGATGTGCCAAAATTACATTTGCCATTAAAACAAAAACCACCAGCTCCTTTGTTTTAAGCAACATTATATATTTTGAAATAAAACCAATTTTAATGTAAACAAAACAATTGCAGAGTCTATTTGGAGGTGTAGTATAATAAGAATTAACCCCTTTACCAAGCCTTACAACTATTTATATGAAGACCATGGGGCCGAATATTGTATACCATGACAAAGAAAGGGACAAACAACGAATTACTCAAACAGCATACCGATGTCAAACGGAGATCAATGAAGCCATTCCCATAAGGTTGTGCACAAGATAGAGGAATCCTTCGACTCCAAGTGTTATGACAATACGTTGATCGAACTCTTAGACCATTACCTGGTGGACCGGGGACTAAGGAGCTGCATCTCCCGATTTGACTTCTTAAGCCATAAGAAGTCGCAATTTTTGTTCGTTTTGGCTGAAATTGGGCATGTAGTGTTTTGTTGACTTCCAGTAACTGTGTTAAGTACGGTCCAAATCCGTATATAACACGATTTTTTCCAACCAACCAACACTCAGGGGATGTCCCCTATATATGCAATGCATTGCTTTGGAGAGGACAGTCGGAGGGGAAAAGCAGAAGTAGTGATTATTGACACTTGTTACGAATTTCTGGATATCGTAAGTAGCGGAAAATACATCTGCCGGAAGTCGATTCCACATACAAATCGTCCTTGCGAAAAAAGAATTCTCTCGTTAGTGCATGGTCCGATCAGCTGGCCAATCGATTACAGACCGATCCGCGCTTCTAGAAAATCTTGTATTTCTGACAAACAACCTAAGTCTGGAATCAGAAGGCTGATTTCCGAAGAACACACACCGTAGAAGAATCGATAGAACACCGCCACACAACCCATATTTCGACAATGTTCAAGGGAAACAATAGAATAATTTACCATCTCCTATCAACACCAACGTCCGCCTCTTAACACGGTCAAGCAGCTCCAAGGATGACTTTGGAGCTCTGGCCCATATATGCGAGTTATAGTCATTTTCGGCCTGATGTACGTAGTGTAGATATTAAGAAGATCAGAGGGAGTGAAATATTTCTTACATCGCTTAAGAAAGACCACGCACTTGAATGCTTCCTTCGACACTTCGAATACATACTTGTGACCAACGGACATCACATTGCTTCTTCATGCCCAGAACATCAAGAGCCTCTAACTGCTTGATATCTACATCGTCGATAGATATTGACGATTGTAAAGTGTGAGTGAATCGTTTGTGGGACAACAAACAGCTCTGCGTTTTGCGTGCATTAAAATCCACTCTGTTCATTCGACCCCCCTCAGAATTCCTGGCAGAGTGTTAGGTCCATAATTCGCCTCCTGCCTTCCATCTCTCGAAGACTCGGCTTATGGTCGAATGAAAATGAATGACAGAAAGATGCATATTTGGGATAATTGAGACGGCACTCGGCATTGGGTGTGAGAAAGTGTTGCCAGCGGCACAATCTTCGTCAGACCGATTTGCCATCTGCGAGTTCATTCTACGCGAATGGATCGAAGCTGGAGTGGAGAAAAAGTTTGCGCTTCTACATTGGGGATCAAGTAGCCGGATTCTGTTTTCGTCTGCCTGATCAAATCTTGGTCCAAAACACGGTGCGCATACGAATTGTGACAGGTCGAGGCAAAATAGCCTCTAGACAGACACGTAGACCGTTCTTAAACTAATCTGGCCTAGTAGAATAAAAATCTTACATCTAAATTAAAGGTCAAATGGCCGAGGCGACCAATTAACCAGCCGAAACGAAGATGTAAATCGAGCATGATAATATGGGGTTAAGGCGAAATCTATTGGTGACTGAAATACGAATCAGACTTCCATTTTGGATCTAGCGAAATGTCTGGGGAAATGCCCCACCCTCAAAACCTATAAAATTGGGTTCCCAATAATAGGTGTTGTTTTGAATCACCCGGTATTTCGGTACCTGTCATTTTCAAAAGTTTTATTCTTTGACATTTGATGAATGGTGAAATAACGCCAATCTGAGGTGTACCCCTAGTGGTCTTAACAATTACTGTAGTTTGACCAATACTGGTCATAGTCTCTCTATCTAAAATATGATTCATTCATCCACACCTGAACCTGCGCGCCGTAAGGCCCTCTCATCCGAGATCCATGTACATTGTTAAAAGCTTCTTCAACATCCAAAAAAGCCGCCAATGTTAATTCCTTAAAATTCAGATTTCGATATAGCTTCCATATAAACCGATCTCCTGATTTGACTTCTTGAGGCCATGGAAGCCGCAATTTTCAACCGATTTGGCTGAAATTGTACACATGGTGTTTTTTAATACCTTTTAACATTTGTGCCAAGCACGGCCCAAATCGGTTTATAACCTGATATAGCTCCCATATAAACCGATCTCCCGATTTGACTTCTTCAGCCCCTAAAGGGCGCAATTTTTATTCGAATTGGCTGAAATTTTACACAATGACTTCTACTATGGTCTTCAACATTCATTACGGTCCGGACCATCGGACCATAAGTTGATATAGCTCCATTATCATAGCAATGTTTTTCTTTTATCATATGTTTGCCTAAAAAGTGATACCGGAAACAGAACTCGACAAATGCGATCCATGGTGGAGGCCCGGCCGATATCGATAGGCAGGTTAAGTTGGAAGAGGGCTATATCGGACTATATCTTGATATAGCGCTCATATAGACCGATCCACCGATTTAAGGTCTAAGGCCCGCAAAAGCCACATACACATTATTCGATTTTGCTGAAATTTGGGTCAGTGAGTGAGTGTTACGCCCTTCGACATGCTTCTTCAATTTGGCCCAGATCGGTCCAGATACACCAATCTCTCGAATTAAGGTCTTGGAATCATAAAAGGCGCGTTTAGTTTCCAATTTCGCCGAAATTAACGATAGTGGGTTGAGTTAGGCCCCTCGACATCCTTCTGCAATTTTGCCCATATCGGTCCAGATTTGTCCCCATCGAACAAATGCGGAGTTCGTGGGTTCGATTTCCACGAGAGGTCATGGTCTGTCGCTATTGTGGCATTGCAATGGACTTAAAATGTGTCTAAGTGAGTCTGTAGAGGACTGCCACTCTTACCTTACCTAGGGTTAGCTAAAAATCCATGGGGGTTAGTTTTTCTATTTATTTTTTTTTGCATTTGGACTTCATTCTTCACTCCTTCGAGTTTTTTTAAGTTTCTTTGCTCAATCTCAGTATACGGAAAGCATATTTTAACCCAAACAGCAATTTTGGTTCTCATTTCAAAAGTTCATTGCAAAGGATCTAGTAAAAGTAAAATTACCACACAAAAATCTTTTAATTACATAAATTTTTAATACTAATTCCTTTTTTTGTGTTTAAAATGTGTCTTTGCTCCCAATTTTCTTGGGCAATTAAATAGCGAAATATCCAGTTTTTATGCATCACAAAAAAAAAAAACAAATGAATACCATAAAACAGTTAATTAAGTAAAGCTTGATGGGGTTGGCTAAGCATATCACCGTCCACAAATCCCAAAATTATTATCAACCCAAAGAAAACGAAAAAAAACACACACAAAATTATGGAAAATGTTTCATAAAACATTGGTTCAAATAACACACAAACAAGCCCAAATGATGCCAAAAAAAGTTTTGTCGGAAAATCTCCAAGGACTTGAGGTGGAAACAATGATGCAACCCTTCCAACTGTTTGGCTGATAGGTTACCATCACACCCTTTCACTTTTCCATCTCTCACCAAACCCCCCATTGAGAACAAACAAAATATTAGAAGTGTCCTTTAGGTTTGTTTTTTTTTTTTCAACAACTTGAGATTATGTTTTTGTAGTCATTTTGCCATTTGAGTTTCTTTGAAACTTAAACATGAAATGTTGAAGGTAATGCAACCCCTTATGCCTTCGTGGAATGAATGGGGCGACCAGCCATGAATACATTTGGTAGAGCCTGTTTTGAATGGTGTTTTATTTTAATTTCATTTTATGATTTAACTTTACACCTGTTCCTTCGCCCAATAAGTGAAAACAAAAAGGGCTCAACTTCAATGAGATCTTCAAGTTTGAATGTTTAAATATTTTATTTTGTAAAGTTTGGTGTTGGTCTTTCCTTTAATGTTGGTGTTTGGTTAGTGGACATTTCAGCCAGAGTGGGCAAAATCCAGCGCTGCCGACGTTACACCGAAATTGGAAGATTTTCAGGGGATGTATCAAGAAAAAAAACTATTTGTATATCCTCCACCTTAGGATGGGGGTATACTAATTTCGTCATTATGTTTGTAACTCCTCGAAATATTCATCTAGGACCCCATAAAGTATATATTGGGTTGCTCAAAAAGTAATTGGGGATTTTTTAAAAGAAAGTAAATGCATTTTTAATGAATCTCAGAATGAACTTTAATCAAATAAACTTTTTTTACACTTTTTTTCTAAAGCAAGCTAAAAGTAACAGCTGATAACTGACAGAAGAAAAAATGCAATAACAGAGTCACAAGCTGTGAAAAAATTTGTCAAAGCCGACTATATGAAAAATCCGCAATTACTTTTTGGGCAACCCAATATGTTCTTCACTGGCATAAATCGACCTTATCAACTTCAAGCCAAACATTTTTGATCATCTCGACATTCGACTTCAAACTTCTCATCTGTTTGTACATTTCTGGCTTTCATTTGAACAAGCATAGCACAACATCTGCTCTGGATAGAGTTTCTTTAATGTTGGACATTTCCACCCGTAATCGGATAAGGTAATTGGAGGCTTTTGTCTAGACATTAAATGGACAAATTACCATTGTTCTCTAAGCGTAAAATCCTTAAAAACCCCTTGTCCACCCCTGTAATGAGCAAAAACAAACAAATCGAACTCCACCATAAAATTTTTATTTGATATTCTTACATTGAAATCAAGGGAGACACCAGTGGCAACTTGGCCCATTAAGGCAAAACTTTCGATTCGTTTTAAATTTCAAAATGTAAACACAACTATGAGCCAAGAAAAATGTGTTCATATTGTAGTTTGCGGTCATATTCAGTAGAAATCAAATATGGTTGGGAAAGATGGTTTACATTGGGTTGGGTTGGAAAAAGAATTTTAAATTTTAAGAAAGGGATAATAAGTGGCTTTAAACTTTAAACTTAATATACAAATTTCTTAACAAATGCATCGTCAATGAGTAATGCAGGAGTCCTTTTGTAGAACTTAAACCACAATGAGTAATGTCTGCTTAGATAAAAACAAGTAAAAGCGTGCTTAGTTCGGCCGGCCTGAATCTTATATACCTTCCACCATGGATCGCATTTGTCGAGTTCTTTTCCCGGCATCTCTTCTTAGGCAAAAAAGGATAAAAGAAAGGATTTGCTCTGCTATTAGAGCGATATCAAGATATGGTCCGGTTTGGACCACAATTAAATTATATGATGGAGACCTGTGTAAAATGTCAGCCAATTCGAATAAGAATTGCGCCCTTTGTGGGCTCAAGAAGTAAAATAGAGAGATCGATTTATATGGGAACTGTATCAGGCTATAGACCGATTCAGACCATAATAAGTACGTATGTTGATGGTCATGAGGGGAACCGTTGTACAAAATTTCAGGCAAATCGGATAATAATTGCGACCTCTAGAGGCTCAAGAAGTCAAGATCCCAGATCGGTTTATATGGCAGCTATGTCAGGTTATGAACCGATTTGAACCTTATTTGGCACGATTGTTGAAAGTCATAACAGAATACGTCATGCAAAATTTCAGCCAAATCGGATAGGAATAGCGCCCTCTAGAAGCTCAAGAAGTCAAGACCACAGATCGGTTTATATGGCAGCTAAATCAGGTTTGAACCATACTTGGCACAGTTGTTGAATATCATAACAAAACACATCGTGCAAAATTTTATTCTAATCGAATAAGAATTGCGCACTCAAGAGGCCAAGAAGTCAAGACCCAAGATCGGTTTATATGCCAGCTATATCAAAACATGGACAGATATGACCCATTTACAATCCCAACCGACCTACACTTATAAGAAGTATTTGTGCGAATTTTCAAGAGGCTAGCTTTGAAAGTTAGCGTGCTTTCGACAGACGGACGGACGGACATGGCTAAATCATCATAAAATGTCACGACGATCAAGAATATATATACTTTATGGGGTCTCAGACGAATATTTCGAGTAGTTATAAACATAATGACGAAATTAAAATACCCCCATCCTATGGTGGAGTGTATAAAAATCAAGTAAAAACATGAACTTAACATGCCGAATTTTGGATACCCACCACTATGGGTATGGGGATCGAGGATGGTATTGATCATATTTGATTCAGGTTCCGAGAACTCTTGCGGGTTTTGGTAAGAGTGGCAGTCGTTTGCAGACTCACTTGGACAATTTTTAGTCCATTGTGATACCACAGTAGCAACAGACCAAAGACTCTGGTAAGAATCGAACCCACGACCCCAGCACTGGCAATCCGATTACGATACCAACTCGGCTACCGGGGCCGAGTCACAGTTCTAGCGAAATCTGGCAACAAATCGGATTTCTGTGGGATAAAGACCATAAATTGGAAAATCGGTCTATATGGAAGCTATATCTAAATTAGTCTTATCTGGACCATTTGCTGGTCAGATGATGGTAGGCTTAATACAAGTCACTACGCCAAATGTCAGCAAAATCAGGTAATAATTGCGGCGTTTATGGACTTAAAACCCTTAATCGCAGATCGGTCTATATGGCAGCTATATCTAAATAAAGTTCGATCTGAACCGTATTTGGGTCGGATAACGGGAGGCTTATAACAACACACCGTTTCAAATTTCAGCGAAATGAAGTAATAATTGCGGCTTTTATGGGTTTATCACCCTAAATTGGCAGATCGGTCTACCTGGCAGCTATATCTAAATATTGTCCGGTCTGAACCATATTTGGGTCTGATGTCAAGAGGCTTAAAACAGCTCTATGCTTACAATTTCAGCGAAATCGGATTATAAGTGCGCCTATTACAGGCTTAAGACCCTAAATTGGCATATTGGTCTATATGACAGCTATATGTAAATATCGTCCAATGTAAGACATATTTAGTTTGAATAACGGGGACGTACTAAAGTCTTCCTGTTTTAAACCTTCTGTTTCAAATTGCAGCGAAATCGGCTTTTACGGACTTGGGACTCTAAATCAACAGATCGGTCCATATGGGAGCTATATCCAAATACAGTCCGATTTGGCCTATTCAAGAACATCACCTGAGTATAGAAGAAATACGAATCTGTGCAAAACTTCAGCTCCATATCTCAATTTTTAAAGGCTGTGATTACAACTGACGGACGGACAGACGGATGGACGGACGGACAGACGGATGGATGGACGGACAGACGGTTGGATGGACGGACGGACAGATGGATGGACGGACGGACAGACGGGTGGACGGACGGACAGACGGGTGGACAGACGGACAGATGGATGGACGGACGGACAGACGGATGGACGGACGGACAGACGGATGGACAGACGTACAGACACACGGACATCGTTAAATCGTCTTAGAATTTTACGACGATCAGAAATTACTTTGTAGGGTCGGAAATGGATATTTCGATGTGTTGCAAACGGAATGTTTAAATGAAAAACATCTGTGGTGGTGGATATAAAAATCCTGCAAATGATTGCATAATTTGAAATTTTCGAATTTTTGTACCTTAAATTTTATTTTAAAAATGATGATGATGCATCAGTTTGGCTGAAAAATTACAAATACGGAAATCCATCCAGGCCGCGAACCATTCCACCACCCACTTTGAATTTTTAACTCCCATGCACCAAGTGTTGCAAATAGTTTTCCTATGCAAATTACCAGTTAACCTTTGTCTGCTGCCCATTTGTTTCCAAGTATGAGAATATGACTTCGCCCGGCTTTTAAGTCAGACGGCAAACGGTCTTGGCATTTCTGCCTCCAACATTTCCTATACCCACTGACACCATCTCCTGTATACAGACAAATAATTTTGGTGACTAAAATTTCTTGGCAAAGAATTTCATTATTAATGCAAAAGGTTTTCAATGCAGCCAACACCTGTGGTTAGTTTTAAACGACCTCAAGTACTAAACCACAAATATTTGGCCAACCGAACAATAATGGTAGAGGTTGTGTGTTTCATATGTGCACAAAAGGCTTTTAGAAATGAAATAGTTATAGTTGTTGGTCGCCTTAAACAATGTACACATTAGGAATTTTTAATAATTTTGCAAGGAGAAAGGACAATTAGGTTTCAGCGGATAGACTACCTAAAGGTATATAATTTATATATTGATATTGCTGGATAATATATGTTAATAACAGATCAAATATGAACTATATTTCGACTCCTAATCAGTATCTCAATGTGTGTATAGGTTTATTAATGAAATAGTATTAAGATATACTTCATACACATGGTAGCTGACACGAAGTGTTACCAAAATCACACTGTTATTGGCGGCTCAAAATGTTAAAAAATAGAGTTATTCCCGATGGAGTTCAAGAGTAATCTGATTGCGTTATATATGGTTCAAAAATTACAAATTATTGTTGGCGAACTTACACATCATAAAAGGTGGTAAAAAGGTAAAAACTTCGACAACACTTGAAATAGTTCGAAAATAGCTTAAGATCTGAATATTTTCCCTAGAAGGATGCAGCGTACATATAGTGATACAGTAAAGTCTACATGCCGCACTCAAAACACACGTTTTGCACAACAAAATGTTCATAGGAAAAGTATTGTATAGTAACCAGTAAGGATCGCGTTCTAACTGTTCCCTTTAAAGGGTTGAAGATTTAACATCAGTTGGGTTCAAGATGCCGAACATACTAATAATGGTCATGATCGCCGTCCACCTACTTTACAATTAAAACAAACCACTACTGGCACAGTACGAGCTTTGGTCAGAACGAGGGGGCGGGGAGTTGTTTTTCTGGGTGTAAGCAGTGGTTGATAATCATGTTCATATTTCATTTGTGAAAGTGAAAAGTGTTCAGTGTAATCTGCCATTTCATCATGAAGAAATTTACAAAAGTGCAACGACTGCAATTCGTTGAAATTTATTATCAAACTTTGTGCTTTATGACAACAGCTTCATGGTAATTTACGGCCTTATTCACAAAACTTAATGTAGATTTGAATTATGATGTGTAAATCGCTTGACTAGCAGTATAACAAAATACAAACCCTTATTTGTATCCCATATGACCTTTATTGGTCTATGAATTCGCTCGGACGGTTAAGGGTCATCTAAGCTTTGGTGTTAGATCTACTCTTTTTAAATAACTTTATTTGAGCCCGATACTCTCTTTGGAATTTTGGGGGAATAGGAAGGCCCTCAGGGTGGTGGTTTGTGGGATAGGAAGTGGGATTGTCCACCAGAAATTTGGTCCCGAAAGTGGGTATCAATTTCGTGCTCCTCTCCCCAATACATTTTAATTGAGCCCTATATTGCCATGGTCGGTAAATATGTATATCCGATTCAGGGGTGTTTTTTTGGGGAGTGGGGTGGTCCCCCAGATACTTGGCCCTGACAAACTGTCAGTATCGTGGTATACTCTCAACACTTATTTAAACCCCATATTGCCATTTGTTTATGAAATGGAGCGTCCCTCAAACACTTGGTCCTACATTTGAATATCAGTAAATAAGTCTTGTTTGGGGGGTGTTTTGGGGAGTGGGGTGGTCTCCCAAACACTTAGCCCCGAAAAAATATTAGAATCGCGGTCTACTCTCAGATATAATTTGTTTGCCCCCATATTGTCATTGGATTAAGGGATGAGGTGTCCGAAATTTAATTCGTTTTCTTGAGTAAGGAAAACGAATTTGATTTCCTTTTTTGGGGCATTTACCTTTAAATTGAGGCCCTTATTGCAATCATCAGCAAATACGACCAGTTTGGGAGGTGGGCCCTAAAAACTATTAACATCGTGCTCCAATCTCTTTGAGCCCCATATTGCCATGGTGAATTGGTGGTTGTAATGGGGGTGGGATGTTCCCCCTACAGTTAGTCCCGAATGCTGATACCAGATTTGTACTCTACTCCCAAATACTTTTGAACCCCATATTTCCGTAGTCGACAAACATGTCCGGTTTCGGGAGGTTGGGGAGGCCAAGCGGTGACTTGGCACCGAACATAAATATCAGATTCGTATTCGTAAGGACGGTAAATTTGTCCTCTTTGGGGGTGTGTTGGGGGAGGGGCGACCCTATAGACATTTTTTACCGAATGTTGATATGAGATTCATGCTCTACACCCAAAGACCTTCTGTTTGAGCCATATATTTCTATGGTCGACAAGTTTGTACTCTTTGGGGGTTGTTTTGGGGGAGGGCCCACAATTAAACATGAACAGACGGACAAAAAGACAGAAAGACGGATGGACGGACAGACAGACAAACGGATATTGCTAAATCGAATGAGAAAGTGTTTCTGAGTTGTTCGGTATATTTATCAATGGCTGCCGTTCGGGAAAAAATAGGACTCCTATGAAAGGTCTTTGGCATTAGAGTACAATTTTTGGTCTCAATTTTGGGTAGACACAAGAAGGACCTGTGGATTTTTTAAATTGTTACATCTCATGTTGTAGCCTTGTCATATGATCTTGAAAGTACATAACAAATGTACTAAACTAATTAATTAGAGTGGATCTGAAATCGACCCACAGCCCTGAATGCCTTGATCCTCTGGGCACCAGCTTAAAAATGCTATTTTCAAGAATGCATTTTAGAGAGTAGCTTAGAGCACCGGGCCAGCTAATTCTATCTGAAATACACTTCATAGCATTTAGTTTTTGTATATTTTTTAAGCCTTTAGACTATAGCATCATTTCCCAACATACTCTGCTCAAAAGGGTTATAATTACAGGACAACGATGCACTGGGAATTTCCATGAGCGCTTCTACCACCCATTGCCGGCACTTGGAGTAAATATAAAATATTACATTCTAATTATAATTTTTGGTGCTTAATGAAAATTATTATGCGAGCGAGTACCTCAGACTCAGGTCTGCATGTGGCATGCTGCCGATGTCATGAAATGGATTACTCGTTGTTGGGATGGGCCAATGGTGGCATTAGAAATCCACTGCCAAAAACTTCACAAATGTACTTGTAACCAGGTACGTTGATACTCCTGGTCGTCGTTGTGTTTTTCTAAATGGAAATTTTAATTGTTCGAGACAGTATGAAATTTCGTTATACGCATGTATATTGTTGCTACAGATAGATAGTCATCCTTTCTGATGATCCTGTGCATGTGCAGACAACAGCATGTCACCGCGGAATTTCAAAATGAGTTATTAACGCCAGCGTACATTTGCTTATGTAAATTTTCCTGTTTCGTCCTTAATGTCTATGTTGTTTTTGTACATACTGTTATCACAGCGCATGTTGCTCTTAGGGGTGTCCTAAGATAGGCCTAGCCCAGCCTAGCGCATTTTGGTGTAAGTATTTTGTGATTAACCCCTTTCGATACGTACGGCTTTTGTGTAGGGCTGATGATATGATGATGCTTCTGTTGTTGTTGATGAAATGAATAAATGTTTGTAATGATTTGACGATAGACTTCACATCACTTGATAGAAATCTCCTTTCAATCTCTGGCATCATGTCATTTATTATTTGCCTTGAGACAAAGATGTTGTTTGTAATTTTAAGCAAACTCACGCCTCAGAAATGGTAGGCAGTAAAAAGTGTCAATTGGAGTAAGGCCAATGAAGCGTTTTTTCAAAGATATTTTCAAGGTAAATAACCTTGCCGAAGATTTTATAGCCACCAGCATATTTTAGCCAAATTGGATAAGAAGTGCGCCCTCCAGGGGCTCAAAAAGTCAAATCAGAAGATCGGTTTATATGGGAGCTATATCAGGTTCAGACCAGATTTGGCAAAGTAGTTACAAGTCAAAAAAGTATACTTTATGCAAAGTTTCAGCCAAATCGTACAATAATTGCACACTCTAGAGGCTCACGAAATGAAGATAGGAGATCGGTTTATATGACAGCTGTATCAAGTTTTTCTTTATCCCTACGAAAGTCAATGTGCTTTCATCAGACGGACGGACATGACTATATCGACTTTGAATGTCCAAGCAATCAAGAATATATACACGTTGTTGCGTCTCAGATGAATACCACTGAGGTGTTTTACATACGGAATGGCGAAATTAGTATACCCCCCATCCTATGATGGAGGATATAAAAAAATTGAAAATCTGACCACAAATGATGATTTGGCAGCCCGAAAAACTTTTCCAAATGGCGTGTTGATGAAATTTAGGGGTGTGCCACTTATAGCATTGCAATTTTGCACGTGATCTAGATAGCACCTCAGCTTTAACTATTTCAAAGAGTTATCTCCACACGTTATCAAATAGCATATTTTTATAAGTCTTTTTCCGTTCTTTCCTACTGTGCAACGTCTGCAAATCATAAAAATTTAATACCGAAATTCGAAGGTGATTACTGTTACTTTAAGAGTGAATATCATTTTTGGCTTAATGGGTTCGTCAATAGGCAACATATGTGTTATTAGTCAGGTGAAAACCCTTATGTGCTTCGCGAATCAACACTTCAAACAGAAAAAAGCTATTTAATGCGGTTTGCATGCTGGCGGCATCATTGGGCCACACTTCTTCGTCACCGATACCAATCGTCACGTTACCGTGAATGGACAAGGCTACCGCAACATGCTCACAGATTATTTTTGACCTGAATTGGAATAAAAAAAATAGCTTTTTGGTGCGGTTTGCATGGCGGCGGCTTCATTGGGCCACACTTCTTCGTCGACGATACCAATCATCATGTTACCGTGAATAGACAAGGCTACCGTACCATGCTCACAGATTATTTTTGACCTGAATTGGAAGATATGGACCTCTGGACGACAATCGATTTATTAAAGAATTAGATTGAAGAGTCAAATCCTTATTAGAAAGCCCAAAAAAATTCACTTTAAGAATTTCAGCGAAATCAGGTGCTAAGCCATTTAAGAATTCAAGATCTAATATCAGAAGATAAGTCAATATGGCTGTTCCAAATTCCAACGAAATTGCATAATATGTAGATGTGCCTTTAATGAGCCCAAGACCTTAATTGAGGCGATCAATCCATACGGAAGATACTTTTACTTTACTTTAATGTATGGGGATATATACAAATATGATCATAAGCTCATGAAAAAGCCAATTATGCTGACCAACGGTACCTAAATTGTGCTAATCGGGTCATATTTAGATGTCTACAGACCGATACTCTCGTTAATCCTCTTGAGCCCATCAAAGAAGTATTTTATAGAAATTACGATAGAGGTCGAAAGCGTAAAGCTAGCCGCTTCAAATTTTTCACAGATACTGAACATCGATGTAGATTGTTGAGGATTGCAAATGGGCCATAACGGTTCAGATTTAGAAATAGCTCCCATATTAACCGATCTCCAGATTTGACTTCTTGAGCTTCCAGGAGCTGCAACTTTTGTCCGATTTGGCTGAAATTTTGTATGTAGTGTTCCGTTATGATTTCCAACAAATGTACCAAATACAGTCCAAATCGGTCTATAACCTGATATAGCTCCCATATAAACCGATCTCACGATTTGACTTCTTGAGCCTTTACAAGCCGCAATTTTTGTCCGATCTGGTTACAATTATGCATGTAGTGTTCCGTTATGACTTCCAACAACTGTGCCTGGTACGGTCCAAATCGGTCTATAACCAGATATAGCTCCCATATAAACCGATTTCCAGATTTGACTTCTTGAGCCCTTAAAGCCGCAACTTTCATCCGATTTGGCTAAAATTTTGCATATAGCGTTCCATTATGACTTTCAACATGTGTGTCAACTACCGTCCAAATTGGTCTATAACCTGATATAGCTCCCATATAAACCGATCATCCGATTTGACTTCTTGAGCCCTTACAAGCCGCAATTTGTATCCGATCTGGCTAAAATTTTGCATGTAGTGTTCTGCAATGGCTTCTAACAAATGTGTTAAGTACGGTCCAAATAGGTCTATAACCTGATATAGCTCCCATATAAACCGATCTGCAGATTTGACTTCTTGATCTCCTGGGAGCCGCAATTTTCATCCGATTTGGCTGAAATTTAGCATGTAGTGTTCCGTTATGACTTCCAATGACTGTGTCAACTATCGCCCAAATCGGTCTATAACCTGATATAACTCCCATATGAACCGATCTCCCGATTTGACTTCTTGAGCTGGAAGCCGCAATTTTTGTCCGATTTGGCTGAAATTTTTTGTCCGATTTGGCTGAAATTTTTTGTCCGATTTTGCTGAAATTTTTTGTCCGATTTGGCTGAAATTTTTTGTCCGATTTGGCTGAAATTTTTTGTACGATTTGGCTGAAATTTTTTGTCCGATTTGGCTGAAATTTGGCATGTTGTCTTTTGTTATAACTTCCATCAATTGTGCTAAGTTAAGCCAAAATCAGTCTATAACCTGATATAGCTCCCATGTAAACCTGTCTCTCGATCCTCCGTGTTCGGTTCCTAGAAGCTTTAATTTTTGCTGGTTTGACAGAAGTTTGGTATGTAGAATAAAATTATGCCCTACAACTTAATTTATTTTGTATAAATTTTTAGCAGAATCCATGGTGGTGGGTTCCCAAGATTCGGCCCTGCCGAACTTAGCACGCTTTTACTTGTTATACCCTCAATCATAGGATGGGGCTATTCAAACTTTGTCATTCTGTTTGTAATACCTCGAAATATTGGTCTAAGACCCAGTACAAGTCTTGATCGTCATGACATTTTAAGTCCTGCTACCTATGACCGTCCGTCCGTCTGTCCACGACACGATTACTTTCGAAGGAGTAAAGCTAGCCTCTTGAAATTTTGTACAATTGCTTCTTATTAATGTGGTTTGTTTGGGTTTGTAAATGCGTCAAATCGGTCCAAGCTTTGATATAGGTCCCATCTAAACCGATCTCTCGATTAGACTTCTTGAGCCTCTTGAAAGTGCAATTCTTATCCGATTTGGCTGAAATGATAACATCTCTTGCATGATAACTTCCCCTATGACATCCAACAGATGCAGCTTACTTCGCCCGAATCGGTGCCAAACCTGACATAGAACCCATGTAAACCGATCACCCGATTACATTTCTTGAGCCTCTGGACTGCTCTGACTTGGCTAAAATCATCTTCAACAAATGTAACAAGTATGGTTCGCACCGATCCACAACCTGATTAAACTTCCATACATACGATCTCCCAATTATATATCCTCTATCCAATCCTATCCGATTTGGTTGAAATTTTGCATGATACCTACTCTTATGACCTCCAGCAGCTTGGTCTAATTGGGTCCAAAACCTGAGCCTCTAAAGTCGCAATTCTGATCTGATTTGGCAGAAATCTTACACCATAAATTTTCACAGATGTATCAACTATGGTTCGAATCAGTCCAAAACCTGACACAGCGCCCATATAAACTCATCTCCCGATTGGACTTCTTGAGCCTTTACAGTCGCAATTCTTATCTGGTTTGGCCGAAATTTTGCACGATGATTTCTCTTATGACCTCCTAAAGTTATCCAAAGTATAGTCGGAATCGGTCTTTAACATCCCTACGGGGAATGTATAGTCAATTGAACCAAATATACCGGTCCCAAACTGAAGAATTAGTAACCTGTCATTGGACATATCCTATAGGGAATGAAAAGTTTCAACTGTCATAATTTATGATTCATAAAAACTGCTTATCCGTTAAATGTATTTGCTAACTAATGTCATCTCCCTTAAAAACACTTGCAAAGTATACTCATCCTTTTCGAGCTGTCCAAGGACCTATCCTACGGTATTAGAATGGTGGCAATCCATCACCTCAAGCGACAAACCCTTATAAAAGTGATAGGTATTTTCCAAGTAAGGGCACGAGACCTGCGACCGGTCCCTATCACCAGAGGACCAATCCGATGACAGGTTTGGGTCCTGTCCCATTTCCCGTGGGGCTGATATACCTTCTATAAACACCTATATCTCAATATGACATCTTGAGCACCTACAGAAAGCAATTCTTTTCCAAACATATAAAAAAACCATGGGAACTTCTTGTTATGGTTAATGGTATACAAGATTCGCCACAGCTGAATATATAACACGCTTTTACTTGTAACTCTTTGTTTAGCTCTAAAAATCCCTTTCGTGTGTATACACAAAATTGGCAACACTGTCCATTGAAATGAAGCAACCCAAATTTCATTATTCTGCTTCAAGCTTCACTCTGTTTGCCACAAACATTTAGGATTTCCTTCCGTTTCAGTGTCAGCAACAAAAATCAATCCAACGCCCTTATATTGTTTTAAGGAACATCCGTTAATGTGGCTATGCCGCCCTCCCATGCCTGTCGCCAACTGCCGTGGCCATGAAGAGAAGGCAGGAAACATTTGCGGATGAAGTTTCTGCTATGCAGGGTTAAAAACTAATGTATGTCTTAATCTTTGATTTGTTTTTCAAATGTAAACGACAGGAATTAATTTAGATAAATGATTTCCAAAGAGGTTTTCCCACAGCTACAGAATGTGGATGCTCTCAGGTCCTCTTTCATCAAGGCACTTGTCAAGCAGTCGTCATGATTGCAAGCATCATTGGCAGCAGCGCAACATTCTGCTATAAAAATCTTCACTCTAAGGCTTTTCTATGCGCCCAGCATGGGGAGTAAAGTCTTAGAAGGAATTTTTGGCGCAGGATCGATAGACTGCGGGTACAAGTACAGAAGCTTAGCTCCTGAGAGTTCGAGTGTTCACTCTTGAAATCATTATAAATTGTTTTCGCAGACAAAATAATTTCGTATTGAAATTTGATTTATTTGTTAATTTGTTTGTAATGAATTTCAGCCGCCTCCCACTACCGCCAATAGGCAGTCATCCATTGAAACAATGACCCACACCCTCTTTGTATTTAATGTAACATTTTCTTAATCTTAAGTATTTAATTGGCTACATTTCCCAGCCAATTTCTGTTTCGATATGGAAATCCCAGTTCTTGTCTTGGAATATTTTGCCTAATAGATGTGGGTTGGTTGATGGAGTTGTACGGCATTGCCATCCTCATGGAGATGGATGATGATGTTGGTGGTGGTGGTGGTAGTGGCACTGCCTAGTCTGGTGGTAAAGTTTTCTTTTGCACTTCATTTCACTTTGTAAATTTGCTTTTCAATTTAATAACACAACTGGTTTCTTTCTGGTATCTGTTTGGTTGGCTTCATCTAAGTCTTGTGTGTGTTTTTTTATACTTCAGGGGTTGAGATCTTCTTTTAAATTATTTACTTTTCTTAACCTCTTGGCTGTTGTTGGGCTGTGAGATGGTAGAGGGGCATAGCATCGACCGACAAAAAACAGATCCAAAATCCAATAATCATTTTTGTTTCGTCTTTGATGTACGTAAATACGAAAAGTTTGAGTTGTAATTAATTTCTAATTATTTTTTTTTTTAATTTTCCTCCAAGTAATGTTTTGGAAAGATATTTTTGACTAATAAATCGATTTATTTGATGATTTGGAGTGAATCGTTATATAAAAGTAAAATTTTGTGAAAAACTAATTTGAAGTCAAGGGGTGATCGACGAAATCCACCCTGCACAAGGTTATGCATTGGTGAGAGGTTTCGATTAACATCGAGGAAGCCATGACAATCTAAGGACCGAAACAAATAATTTGCAAATTTTTCCCATGAACATTCCACTAAGGAACAGAGGCAAACTTCTCACATATCCATGAGTGCAGTCCGATTAAAGTTTTAAGCTCAATGATAAGGGGCCTGCTTTTTAAAGCGGAGTCCGAACGGCGTGCCGCAGTGCGACACCTCTTTGGAGAGAAGTTTTACATGGCATTGTACCTCACAAATGTTGCCAGCATTAGGAGGGGAAAACCACCGCTGAAAATTTTTTCTGATGGTCTCGCCAGGATTCGAAGCCAGGCGTTCAGCGTCATAGGCGGACATGCTAACCTCTGCGCTACGGTGGCCTCCCGAAACATTGATCCAATCATTAGACCGGCAACTAGTGGGCCGGGACTTTAAAGAATAATCTCAGAAATGGATGGATGGGATAGTGGTACAGGGCACGCTACATGAGTAGTTTTTTACCCTCCACTATAGGATGGGGGTATACAATCATCCTCATTATGTGTGTAACTATATGTAATGTAATATAATGATCTTAGACCCAACAAGGTCCTGTCCGTCCGTCCGTCTGCCGGAAATATGCTAAATTTCAAAGGAAAAAATCTAGTTCTTATTGGTGCAGTTCGATTGGGATTTGAAGTGGACCAAATCGGTCCATGTTTTAATATAGCTACCGTATAATCTCCCGAACTCACAGTTTAACTTAGTGAACCTTTAGGGGGCACAAATCTTATGTGATTTGGCTAAAACTTTGCACGTTATCTTTTGCTATGACCACCAACAGTCGCGTCAAGTGTGGTCTAAATTGGTCTACAACCTGATTGACTCCCCTATAAACCGATCGCCCGATTTGATATCTTGTGCGCAATTCTTTTCATATGGCTAAAACTTTGCATGTAGTGGTTTGCTATAACTTTCAACAGCCGTGCTAAGTAAGGTCCAAATCGATCTACAAGATGATATATTGGTTGCCCAAAAAGTAATTGCGGTTTCTTCATATAGTCGGCGTTGACAAATTTTTTCACAGCTTGTGACTCTGTAATTGCATTCTTTCTTCTGTCAGTTATCAGCTGCTACTTTTAGCTTGCTTTAGAAAAAAAGTGTAAAAAAAGTATATTTGATTAAAGTTCATTCAAAGTTTTATTAAAAATGCATTTACTTTCTTTTAAAAAATCCGCAATTACTTTTTGGGCAACGCATAGTTCCCATATAAACCGATTTGCCTGATTTGGCTTGAGCCTCTAGATGGCGTAATTATTATATAATATATAGCGCAGAGGTTAGCATGTCCGCCAATGACGCTGAACGCCTGGCGAGACCATCAGAAAAAATTTTCAGCGGTGGTTTTCCCCTCCTAATGCTGGCAACATTTGTGAGGTACTATGCCATGTAAAACATCTCTCCAAAGAGGTGTCGCCCTGCGCCACGCCGTTCGGACTCGGCTATAAAAAGGAGGCCCCTTATCATTGAGCTTAAAACTTGAATCGGACTGCACTCATTGATATGTGAGAATTTTGCCCCTGTTCCTTAGTGGAATGTTCATAGGCAAAATTTGCAATTTGCAACTTACACCGCGAGAGGACGAGTTTATTACTGAAAGGAAGTAAGAAGGAGGTCAGTATGGCTTTTGGTATCATAACGGGACACATAAAATTACGAGCTCACTGCAATGTAAAATCGGTGCGGCAATGATAGCATTTGTAGGGCATGTGGGGAAGATGATGAGACGTTGGAGCATTTGCTTTGTCATTGCCCGGCTTTCGCGGTACTTAGGTAACAATACCAGACACGAACCAGCTTAGGGGAGTGGTATGGGGAACAATTAAGGATTTCGTAAGTAGCACATAATTCCTTTCTTAAATTATTCTTTTTCGAGGTTACTTTTTTTAGGTCGGACAACAAGCCGATTACTGGCTTCGGTGTATGTTCATAACGGCAGTGGGGAGATTAAAATTCGCACCCTCTTTTTAACCTAACCTAATAGCCTACACTTCGGTGAAGATAAAAAGTGCAGCATTGTCTTGGCAGGCGAACGATGAGAACACCGCCCCCTTGACCTGACTCTTTCTTATTTTATCGAACAGATGGCTCTTAATTTTATATAATTTGAAAAAATCCAAATAATGAACTTAGCATATTTTCCTTTAATTTATCGAACATTTATTGAAGCTCCCATTTACAAGGTATTTCTCGGACTTTAACTAAGGTACGCATAAAGTCAATTTCCTAACTTTCAACGATATTTTGACCTTCACTAAAAGATTTTTGCCTTTAATAATGAGATGCAAAATGAAGGATATATTAACCTACCCTAAAAGACACAAATTCTTTAATATCAAAAAGGAAATATTTTCAGCAAATTTCAAAATTTTTAAAAATTAAGTTCAGCATCATTAGCTCGAATCTTTATTTTTGAATACTCTTTGTCCCAACCAAATGCGAATGTATACCAACCTCAAGTTTAAATGACTCTCAAAACATGGTTCGGTGCAATTTTATTATGCGTTTGAAAACGCACTATCATAGGATGGATGGAAAACAGGTTCGATTCTTATCAGCAAGCAAAAACTTCTGGCAGTCTTTAAAACTCTACACGTTGACTGAATGTGAATGCCTGTGAACGTTTCGTTCACAAACAGCGTTGTTGATTTATAAACATTTGTGGCTGATAACATCTGTGTGTTTTGGGCCCCTTTAATGAACCAATGTGGTCAATTTGACAATGCCATGCTTGGATTTTTTATGGGTGTACGGTATTCGGCCCATCGGTAGTACATTCTAATTTTTTAACTTTTATTCGACCTAACTTTTGGAATATCTGTAATCGAATACTGGCGAAATCATGATAAAATTTTCCAACCGTGGTTATGCTCTCCTAATGTTTACGACATTTGTGAAGTATATAAACATGGCATAGCAACGACACAGAATTTTTTTATCCGAGTTAGATGAAAAACTAATCATAAGTCAAATTGTCATTTTATATGGTGTAATGTAGCTATTTTCGTAAAATGTCCCTCTCTGAAACTCCTCCATTTAGCTCCACATACTATAATTTTAGATTTTTTTGAAGCATCTTACACCCAGAACTTTCCAACCTCCCACAACATGATTTTATGTGGTGCAGTATTTCTGAATGTATGAACACAAGTCCCAGTGATTTCTATTTAATAGCAATCATCGATGAGTATACCAATTTGTGCCACCTCAATGCTAAGATTATGAAAAACACAAATGTTGGAATGTATTTTTAAATAGCAACCAAAATTAATAGAATGCATATACAAGATTGAGAGTCAAATTCAAAGTTTTTGTATTTGTTAATATACAGTACAATTCATGAAGCATAGATTCTTTTGGCATAAATTACAATTTGTTCACACTCTGATAGTTTGTTGTACCCTCCACCATAAGATGGTGGTCTGCTCATTTCATCATTCCGTTTGTAAATCTTTGAAATATTGATCTGAGACCCAACAAGTAAAAACGGCCGGGCCGAATCTTAGGCACCCACCACCAGGATTCCTCTAAAAATGTACACTTTGCATTTAAATTATTTTCCAGCAATCAAATCGGGAATTGATTGAGGCTTCAAAGAAGTCATATCGGAATATCGGTTCTAAAGGGGGCCTATATCCCCATATTGACCGATTCAGACAAAACTTGGCACTGATGTTGTAAGTCATGAGATAAGTTTTTTGGTCAAATTTCAATCAAATCAGTTGAAAATTTAGGCCTCTAGGGATTCAAGAAGTCAAATCCGGGGATTGTTTATATGGGGGCTATATCAGTTTATAGACCAACTATTGTAGTATCGTACTTGGCATGGATGTTAGAAGTCATAACCCAATTTAACCAAATCGGTTGAAAGTTGAGGCTTCTAGGAGCTCAAGAGTCAAAACCGGGGATCTGTTTATATGGAGGCTATATGTGTTTATAGCCGACTAGGATCATACGTGGCAGGGATGTTGGAAGTCATAACACAACTCTTTGTTTCTAATTTCAGTCAAATCGGATGAAAATTGAGGCTTCTAAAGGCTCAAGAAGGCTTCTGGGGGCTCAAGAAGTCAAATCCGGCGATCAGTTTATATGGGGACTATATCAGTTTTCATACCGACTAGGATCGTACTTGGCATAGATATTGGAAGTCGTTTTAAATTTCAGTGCAATCGGATAATAATTTAAGCTTCTAAGTGCTCAAGAAGTTAAATCCGGGGATCGGTTTATATGGGGCGATATCAGTTTATAGACCGACTAGGGTCGTACTTGGCATGGATGTTGGAAGTCATAACACAAGTCTTTATTTCCAATTTCAGCCAAATCGGATGAAAGTTGAGGAGCTCAAGAGACAAAACCGGGGATGGGTGTATATGGGGCATGGATGTTGGAAGTCATAACATAAGTCTTTGTTCACAATTTCAGCCAAATCGGATGAAAATTGAGGCTTCTAGAAGCTCAAGAAGTCAAATCCGGTGATCGGTTTATATGGGGGCTATATCAGTTTATAGACCGACTAGGATCGTACCTGGAATGTATGTTGGAAGTCATAACACAAGTCTTTGTTTCCATAACACAAGTCTTTGTTCCCAAGAGTCAAAACCGGGGATTGGTTTATATGGGGGCTATATCTGTTTTTATCCGACTGGATATTGGAAGTCAAACCATAAGTCTTTGTTTCAAACGTCAGCCAAATCGGATGAAAATTGATGCTTCTAGGGGCTCAAGACAGCTTCTGTTGGCTCAAGCAGTCAATTCCGGGGATATGTGGGCTACATCAGTTTATAGACCGATTCCGATCATCCTTGGCATGGATGCCGAATATCATAACACAAGTGTATGTTTCCAATTTCAGCCAAATGGGATGAAATTTGAGGCTTCTAGGGGCTGAAGAAGTCAAAATCGGGAATTGGTTTATATGGGGGCTATATCTGTTTATAGACCGATTTGGACCGTTCTTGACATGGATGCTGAAAATCATAACACAAGTCATTGTTAAAAAGTTCAGCCAAATCGAATGAATATTGAGGCTTCTAAGGGCTCACGATGTCAAATCGGGAGATCGGTTTATATGGGGGCTATCTCCAAATCAGAACCGATATGACCCATTTGCAATCACCAACGACCTACATCAATAAAATGTATCTGTGCAAAATTTCAAACGGCTAGCTTTACGCGTTCGACTGCTATCGCGATTTCGACAGACGGACGGACGGAGGAATGGAACGACGGTCATGGCTAGATCTACTCACAATGGCGAGACGATTCAGAATATATTGGGTTGCCAAAAAAGTAATTGTGGATTTTTCATATAGTCGGCGTTGACAAATTTTTTCACAACTTGTGACTCTGTAATTGCATTCTTTCTTCTGTCAGTTATCAGCTGCTACTTTTAGCTTGCTTTAGAAAAAAAGTGTAAAAAAAGTATATTTGATTAAAGTTCATTCTAAGTTTTATTAAAAACGCATTTACTTTCTTTTAAAAAATCCGAAATTACTTTTTGGGCAACCCAATATATACCCCCATCCTATGGTAGTGGGTATAACAAACTATAAATACATGATCATCGCAATCCCATTGCAGCCGGTTGTACGTACTGGATTGACCCGATGGAGTCCTTCATCGGCAGGGGATTCCGTCTCAGTGTACAAAACAATGCTACAACAACAACAACTTCTTGAAATTTTAAGCCGATTTAGCCACGTCTTCCCATCTGGCTATCTGTCAAAAGCAGGCTAACTTTCGAACGTGTAAATCTAGGTGCTTGAAATAATGCACAACTACTTAGCATTAATATAGGTCAGTTGGGATTGTAAAGTGGAATTTTTTAAGATCTATAGGAAAGTCTTAAAAAAAAAAACACACACACAAAATTCAGAAAAAGGCATAAGTTTTTATAAGAGTCGATAGTACGGTCAATATAATTTAAAATTTGAAGACTATTTCTTGTAAATGTTGACCGAGACTGCATCTCAAATGGTCCATCTGCTTTGTCACAATTTTGGCATACACTTTCCACCATTTCGGCCGGTATCTCACGAATAAATGCTTCCATGTTGTCTTCCAATGCGTCAAAGACGTTCAATCGCACGATCTAGGAGGCCAATTGACCGGTCCCGAAGGTGAAATAAGATGTTCACCGAACTAGCCTCTCAATAAGTCCATTGTTACGCATGTTGTGTGGCACTGTCTTGTTGAAATTACATGTCATGCAAGTCAACCTCTTGCATTTTAGGCAACAAAAAGTTGAATATCCTCTCAATAAGTCAATTGTTAAAGGTGTTGTGTGGCATGTGGCAATGCCTTGTTGAAACCGCATGTCATGCAAGTCAACCCCTTGCATTTTGGATAAAAAAAAAGATGGATAACATTTCACGGAAGCGCTCAACATTAACAGTTACGTTACAATTCTCATCATCTTTGAAGAAGTACAGTCCAATGATGCCACCAGCCCATAAACCGCACCAAACTGAAATTTTCTGGATGCATTGGTAGCTCTTGCATAGTTTCTTGCTGATCTTCACTCCCAAATCGACAATTGTGCTTATTTAGGTAGCCATTGTGGCAAAAATGAGCTTCGTCCTAAAATGGAAGAAGCGCACGATGAACTTCTTAACAGAGCATGCATTTTGATAATAAAATTCATTAATTTGCAAGCGTTGTTCATTTGTAAGACGATTCATGGTTATATTATAGACCAAACTGAAGATGTTTGACAGTGATACAAAACACAAAACGTGCGTGAGCTATTTAAACCAGTGTTGCCAAAAAGATAATAGCTAAAAAATTACCCTGTACACCGCCGTGTTAACTTATAAAGCCGTAGATATTACAATGTCATTTGAACAGATGTGCTCAAAATTTGGTATTGATTGTTTTATTATCCATCTAACGAAGTTCATTAAGAACCGATTCAGAATCAAATATAGAGTCCATGACTCACCAAGTCAGTTGCTATACTGACTTGGGTCCATCTTTTCGTTTTCCTGTAGTGGTGCATGACATAAAAACCAACTTTCATAGAACTTATATTTCCTGTTCAATGAACTATGCTCGACATACAGTACGAAATACACCTTTGGCATTAGACGCAACAAATACAATGCCATGTCAATGACAACATTCCTAACAAAAGTTGCCCACCCGAAGCATCTTCCAAAAACAATAGGTGAATTGAATGCGATGCCCATGATCATGACAATGAAACAGCTTCTATTGATGTTCTAAGTTTAGAGCGAAAAATTTTGTCCATGAATGAAGTGCTGACATTTAAGGTCCCACAAAATACAAAATTCATTTAAATACTTTTGTAATAAGGAATGAATGAAAATTGACGAAAATTTATTTTAAGCTTCCCTACCCAGGGCAAACCCATTGGGCATCGTTTCGTATAAATTGGGGAATTTTCAAAATAAAAATCTCTATTATTGCTTGGAATGCCAAGCTGTCCAGACACATTATTCCCGAAACTGAAACAATTGTGAAGTAACCATTGTAGAGTTTAAACATGAATCAGGCATGTCTGTATCATCGAGCAAATGAAGTGCAAAGACATGATGCCGAGGAAATCATTATAGAATATGCCAAAAAAATTGAATGGCGTTTGGATGGCTGTGATGCCCTACTGGATGTGGGTTGTGGTTCGGGAGATGTATTAATGGACTTCATATATCCCATAATGCCCAAACAATTTGAGCGTATAGTTGGCACAGATATCTCTGATAAAATGATAAAGTTTGCAAAAAGTTGTTACAACAGTTACCCACAGTGTGATTTTAAACAGTTGGATATTGCTAGTGAAGACAAATTGCCTACGGATTTGGTGGGAGCTTTTGATCATGTTACATCGTTTTATTGCCTACACTGGGTGCAAGATCAGAGGTAAGTTTACACCAATACATTTCCTACATAACAACTGTATCTTCTTCTACACCCACAGACAAGCTCTTAACAACATATACAGACTTTTACATACTGCAGGAGGTGATTGTCTACTTGTTTTTCTAGCGGCTAATCCCATCTACGATGTCTATAAAATTCTAAGCAAATCGATAAAGTGGTCGTTTTATATGCAGGATGTGGATTCATATATATCGCCCCTGCACTATTCCCCTGATCCACAAAAAGAATTTTCACAAATGCTGAAAGAAGCAGGATTTGAGAATCTTCAGGTGGAGCTCAGGGAGAAAGTTTATGTTTACGAGGGTTTGGAAATCTTAAAAGGTAAGATTTTACTTTTTTTCATACTTAAATTGGAATCGATAAATCTTTACCTCTTTTGCTAGACAATGTTAAAGCTGTGTGTCCATTTCTGGATCGTATACCCTGGTCCCAGCACGATGACTTCTTGGAGGACTTTATCAATATTGTCACAAATTTGGATTTAAGGCACAGTGATGTAAATGAATCAATACAAAAATTCAACTCTCCTTATAAACTGTTAGTGGCCTATGCGAAAAAGCCGTCAATGGTACCAAAACTCATGAATGATTTTATTACTTCAGATCGCCATAGCAAGAATATAAGTTGAGTAGGAGGTTCATACACATATGTGATTGATATTATATTTTAGATGTACTATATTACTTACCAAGAATATAAATGAATAAATGTTGTTAAAATTTTTAGATTTTATTACTGTATCTTCTTATATATAAAAATCAATTTGTGTTTGTTTGTAGATTTGTTTGTTTGTGTGTTCCTTGTAGACTCAGAAACGGCTGAACCGATTTGCATAATGATCCCGTGTTGAAAATAGGGTACTACATTTTTTGATATCTGAAGGGAGCGGACCCTCCCCCTCATCCTAATTTTCAGAAACTCCAGATCTCGGAGATTGGTGGTGCGATTCAAGCGAAATTTTGTGTGCTCTTCTATAGTACCCTTACCATAAAAATTTGGTATCCAAATTTCGGATGGGGTACCAAGGGGGGCGCCCCATCCTAAAACCTACCAATCATATATTTAGACCAATCACGACAATATGGGACTCAAATGAAAGGTATTTAAGATGGGAAAACGTATCTGATATCCAACTGTCGGACCAAATGTTAGGGGGACCGCCCCAACCTCCAAAACACCCTTAAATCGGCAAAATTTACCGACCATGGCAATATGGGACTCAAATGAAAGGTATTTACGAGTAATATCCAAATGTGGGATTACGTTTTTGAGGGTCCACCCCTTCCCCAAAACACACCCCAAACAGGACTTATTTACTGACCATGGCAATAGGGGGCTTAATTAAAAGGTATTTTAGTATAGAATTCGAATCTGATATCCAAATACGGGACCAATTGTTTTGGGGCCGCCTCTCCCCAAAAACATCCCCCAAAGGGGACAAATTTTCGACCATAGCAATATGGGGCTCTTAAATCTGATCTAAAGCACGAATCTGATGCCATTATTCGGGAAAAGTATCTATGGGGCCATCCCACACCCATAACATCACCCAAATAGGAAGTATTTGCTGACTATTGCAATATAAGTCTCAAAGGGTTTTTAGGGGGTTTTTAGAGTAGAACACTAATCCGATTTATATTTTGAAGGCCAACTCAGTCGAGTGGCCGACCCATCCCCGAAAACACCCCCCAAACTGGTCATCTTTACCGACTATGGAAATATGGGGCTCAAATTAAAGGTAGTTGGGGGTAGACCATGTATCTGATATCAACATTAAGGGCCAACTGGACGTCCCACCACCATAACAACCCCCAAATATGACTTATTTGCTCACCAAGACAATATGGGTCTTAAAAAGAGTGTAACTAAATATTAATAGTTTTTAGGGCCAATACACTGGACATATTTGCTGACTTTTACAATAGGGCGTTTAAATGAAATTAGAAAACGAATTTGATATCCAATTTTGAGGCCAATGGCAATATGGGGTTCAAATAAATGATAAATAGATATATGAGAATAGAGCACGTTGCTGATATTTTTCCGGACTTAGTGTTTGGGGGACAACCCCAATCCCCAAAACACTCCTAAATCGGCCATATTTACCAACCATGTCAATGTGGCGCTTAAATGAAAAGTATTGGGGGGTAGAGCAAGAATTGATACCCACTTTCGGGACCAATTTTCTGGGAGTCAACCCCTTTCACAAAATACCCCACAAGCAGCAATTTTTTAGTGACCATCGCAAAATGGGGCTCAAAGAAAGGTATTTGGGAGTAGAGTACGAATTTGATATCCAAATTTAGGACCATGTTTTTAGGGCATTACCCCTTCCCTAAAACATTCCCCAAAGGTAAAACATTTTTCGACCATGCCAATATGTGGTATTTAAGATTAGAAAACGAATTTGATAATCTATTTTGGGCCATGTGTTTGGGGGACGCCTCATGCTGTAAACTCCCCTAAGCCAATAGCAATATGGGGTTTAAATAATTGGTATTTGAAAGAAAAATACGATGCCGATATTTTTTCAGGGCCAAGTGTCAGGGGGATCGAAAACACCCCTAAATCGGATATCATGAGAGTATTGGGCTGAAATAAAGTATTTTAAGAATGGAGTACACCTTACTTCCAAACTTAAATTTGTAGACCAATAAAGATCATATGGGGTTCAGATAAAGGCACTTATATTGTTAAACTGTTTGTCAAGCGATACACTATAATTCGTAGCATGGTATTTCACTAAAAGCTCTTTAATTGTCGAAAATAAATATTCCAAGGAAACTTTTGTTCCATAATATCATGTTATGGACCGATTTGAACTATTCTTAGCAAAGTTGTTGAAAGTCATAACAAAACACCTCATGCAAAGTTTCAGCCAAATCGGATAAGAATTGTGACTTCTAGCGGCTTAAGAAGTCAAGATCCCAGATCGGTTTATATGGCCGCTATATCAAAACAAGACACCTTTTTGGAAATTAGTTGTTGGAAGTCATAACAAAACACCTCATGCAAAGTTTCAGCCAAATCGGATAAGAATTGTGCCTTATAGCGGCTTAAGAAGTCAAGATCCCAGATCGGTTTATATGGCCGCTATATCAAAACATGGACCGATATAGCCCATTTACAATCTCAACCGATCTACAATAATAAGAAATATTTGAGCAAAATTCCAAGTGGCTAGCTTTACTCCTTCGAAAGTTAGTGTGCTTTCGACAGACAGACGGACGGACGAGTTCGGCTAGTTCGACTCAAAATGTCATGACGATCAAAAATATATATACTTTATGAGGTCTTAGACGAATATTTCGAGAAGTTACAAACAGAGTGACGAAATTAGTGTACCCCCATCCTGTGGTGGAAGGTGTAAAAATATGTTTCGATTAGATGGAATGTGATATACCCTCTACTGGGGAAAAATTTTGCTAAAGTTGATTTTTCATAAACTAGAACGTTGGACAGACGGACAGCATAAGGAATTACTTTATGTCAGTAAATGGTAAAGTGGTTCATAAGGAGGCAGATCGATATCTATTTAAAAGTTGATGATTAATTCACCCATTGTCGTGGGTATCCACACTGCACATCCCGGCTTTAACACATTTTTACTTTTTTTCCCTTGTTTTTAAGGTTTGTTTTGAAGTTGCTGTCTGTCCCATTGAGTGCTAAGCTTGCACGCTTTTTTTCATTAAGCAAAATATGGCAAACTAATATTTTGAATAAACGAGCTAAAAATAGACTAGTCGCCGAACCAGAAATAGATAAACAGCACGTGGTTTGATTTAATGTTTTAAATACATAGGGAATAGTCTTAGCAAAAACGACATAAAAATAAATCACCTTTCTGGAAATTAGATGACGAAGAATAAAAACATAAAAATATGGTTCGGTTAAATTGAATCTAATATACCCTCTTACTTAACTTACTTTAATTGGCTATGACAGAACATTTGTTCCACTAGCCGAACGGAGAATAGCGTTCCAATCGCCTCTATCCAATGCGCTCATTCTAAAATCACTGACACCTAGTTTCGAGGTGTCTCCCACCACTTGATCTTTCCATCGGGCTTTTGGTCTTCCCGGTTTGCGTGTACCACTGTGTTTGCCTTCAAAAGACTTCTTTGCTGGAGCTTCTTTATCCATTCTGAGAACATGACCTAGCCAACCAGTTGTATTTTGATGCGTGTAACTGTGCTATAGTCGTCATACAGCTCATACAGCTCGTGATTCATTCGTCGCCTACCTGCTGTGGAGAAATTTTACTAATGTAAGTTGATTTTTCATAAGCTAGATCATTGGACAGACGGACTGCTCCGGCAAAAGTTGTTCAGTCTGTCAGCATGTTTTCCGATCAGACAGTGACCAGTCATGACGGATACTCAGACGTCTGTTCTAGCAAAGCGGTTGACCTCTTTAAATCTAGATTAGATCAAATAATTTTGGAATGTTCACAACCCCCGATTTATGACCATCTATCACATATTGCCCTTCGGACTTGATCCTGAAAACTTAGCTTACCTGTCGCTAGAAGCATAGCCATAGATTCCAGTTCCCCTGGAATGTGTAAGGTAGTTCCTAGTCTTGCAAGCTAAAAATTCCGTTGGATATCTCTGTGGTACCCAGAACAGGTGAATTTAAAGCAGTTCAACCATCTCGTTGAGAGATCGAGGACAGTTTTTGGGTTCAGAAATACGTTCTCCAGGAATTGTGATGGCTGCCTGGCTGTCTGAAAAGATATATATGCCAATCGTCGTTATGACGTTATATCTCAGCCATTCCACCTCTGCAGTGTTACAAACTGCAGCGGTCGGGTAACCTTCTCGGTGTAACCCGTCCTAGATCTTCAGAGCATACCCTAAAGCCCACCTGGTCGTCTAGTTTGGAACCATGCGCTAAGAAGTCTGTGCAAATTCGTTTACCAGGGATATCGTAGTTCCAATTGGTTTTATCAGCCATGGTGGTACAGTACTTTTTATCGAAAAACGGCTCAGGCAATATGTATTTCATACTGCCTGGAACATAGGGCATTGCATCAAAGATAACACCATGACCGTAGCCGCCCTAAGACAACAATTTGTCTAGCTACAATGTCCAGGGGCATTAGATGTAGCATTTAGGTCATTGCATCAGATGGTGTCGTCCACAGTGCTTCTGTAATGCACAAACAAGCCATCCTTTGGATCCAGTTGAGTATTGAACAGTAAGTGGACTTTTAAAACGTCGTCCACCAGACCACAACACCATAAAGCACTATAGGTCTGACAATGGCAGTATATACCCGCAGTCTAACGCGCGGTCTAAGCCCCCAAATTTTACCAATGGTTCTCTTGCAGGTTATAGAACAAGAGTTGCCTTTCTTGTCCTCTCCAAAATGCGGGATTTGAAGTAAAATTTCCTGTCCAACAAAACACCCAGATATTTTCCGCTTTCTGTAAATGGAACATTCTCTCCTCCCAAGGAGACAGGTGTCACTGTAGATTACATGTATCTCCTGCTGAAAAGAACTATTTCTGTCTTCGACGCCTAGACAACATTCGACAACCCTCTTCGCTGTCGCATATAGAGCTTCCTGAAGTATATCTCAAAGAGTGCTGGGAAACTTTTTCCTAGACACAATTGCCACATCATCTGCATACGCGACCTATTTTAAACTTTTTTCTTCCCGAGACAATGATATATTTATTAATGGCTATATTCCAAAGCACAGGCTACGGTACACCTGCTTGAGGCGTTACTCTGCAGACCCATCATTTAAGATCTACAGAGCCCAACCTTAAATTAATGCACCATTTAGTATGTTAGTTATTATTAAACTATCTTTCGGTAGTGTTGTGCTTAAAAACTTGAACTCCTTCATGATTGAAGTCGGTTTTGCATTATAAAAAGCACCTTCAATGTTAAAAAATGCTGCCATTGTCTCCTCCTGGATAGTGAGGGAACCCACCATGCAGGCGACTAGGACGTAGAGGGTTGTTTCATTGAACTTGCTCTTGCTATATGCAGATGTTGGCGCGATAGGCGATCTCCAGAAATCTCTGCCCTAAGATGTGATTTTATCGACCTCTCAAGAGTTTTCAGCATAAAGGATGACAGATCAATAAGACGAAAATCTTTCGTCTTCGAGTGGGAAGATTTTCCTGCTTTTGGAATGAAAATAACCTTTGTGTCCCTCCATCCCACAGGTTTATACGACATGCTGAAACAAGCAGAGTATATCTTCCTAAGACAAGGAGCCAGTCTTTCGGACACAGCTTGCAATTCAGTCGGTGGTACATCATCAGAGTCTGGCGACTTAAAGGAGTCGACGATGCATGTCAGTAATAACCGATCTGGCGCCACGTTGTCCATCCCTGGAAATGTATATTAACGAGTAGTTCTAGTGTTACTCCACTAGACATTGTCCATACAGTCCCTGAATTCTGAATATATCCCACCGTAATAGGTCTCGAAGAGAAAAACTTCCTTAGCGTATATGCCTCAGATGCATATTCCGCTGAGCTGCAGAAATCTACCCAGGAGTTTTTCTGAGTCTTTCTCAGCTCGCCCTTGTATTTTCTTTTAACAGTCTTATGACCTTCGCTCTGTTGAAGAGTTCCTGCGGCCCTTCCTTAGACCAACCAGGTCTGGGGTGCATCATGGCGGTCGCTGTTTGCCCCTTAGCATGGCACTGGGGCATGCTGACATAAACGAGAACCATTTCTGCAGTATTTTCACCAAGGCTGAAATTAACATAACTATGATCAGTGAAGATGTGGTCATTCAACACTTCCCAGTCGCATATTGAATTGTATTATCAAAATGCCTGCTCTGTTAAAAAAGTTCATCGTGCGCTTCTTCCATTTTATGTTCAATTTAATCGACCCACTGAACGGCTATTGTGACTATATTTCCCACTAATAAATTGGAGATTAAACTACCAACACGCCTAAATAGAGTGCGAACTGACGAAAACATCGCAGCTGTATTGGCCAGTGTTAATGATGACCATCAATTATCGATTCGTCGCCGTCCGCAGTAATTGGGTCTCTATTGCTCAACAAATTGGAAAATTGTGAGGAAGGATTTCGGTGTAAAAAAATGCAAATTTTGTCCATGAACATTCCACTAAGGAACAGGGGCAAACTTCTCACATATCAATGAGTGCAGTCCGATTCAAGTTTTTTTAAGCTCAGTGATAAGGGCCTCCTTTTTATAGCCGAGTCCGAACGGCGTGCCGCAGTGCGACACCTCTTTGGAGAGAAGTTTCACATGGCATTGTACCTCACAAATGTTGCCAGCATTAGGAGGGGAAAACCACCGCTGAAAATTTTTTTCTGATGGTCTCGCCAGGATACGAACCCAGGCTTTCAGCGTCATAGGCGGACATGCTAACCTCTGCGCTACGGTGGCCTCCTTTTTATTTAGGTGTAAAGCCTTCCATAATACAGCTGGTGCAAGAATTGAAGCCGAACGACCTGCCGCAACGAAGAATTTTTGGTGAATGAGCTCTTGGAAAGTTAGTCAAAGATCCTTTTTTTATCGAAATATTATATTCAAGCTCATTTTTGGCTCAATAGGAACGTACATAAGCCGAATTGTCGATTTTGGAGTGATGATCAGCCAGTTTGTTGTGGTGTATGGGCTGGTGGCATCATTGGACCGTACTTCTTCAAAGATGATACGAATCGTAACATAACTTCGAATGGTGAGCGCTTATGTCAAAACTCATGTCTATACAAACAAGCCAGCTTCAATTGGCGCATTGGAAGACAACATTGCAGCATCTATTAGTGAGATAACGGCCGAAAAGTTGGAAAGACTATGCCAAAATTGGACTAAGCAGATCGACCGTTTGAAGCACAGTCGCGGTCAACATTTGCATGAAATAATCTTCAATCATTAAATTATATGGACCGTACTATCGATTCAAATAAAGATTTCATGCATTTTTCGGATTTTTAGATGCAATTCGATAGAATTTGATCTCAAATTTTTCCCGAATTTTCAACTTTTTTACTTGGGACAACAACTAACGACCACTGTAACACATTATCTCGAAATACAGAGTTACCACCGTCCTCCATATTTGGATATAGCTGCTATATAGACCGATCAGCCGATAGAGGGTCTAATGCCTACAAATGCTTTGTTTTTTATCCGATTTTGCTGAAATATTAACTAGCGAGTAGTTTAAGGCCTCCCGACATCTGACCCAATTATGGTTCAGATCGGACTTTATTTAGATATAGCTGTCAAATAGACCGATCTGCTGATAAGGGGTCTGAAGCCCATAAAAGCTTTATTTATTACCCGATTTCGCTGAAATTTAAAACAGTGAATTTTTTTAAGCCTTTCGATATCCGATCTAAATATGGTTCAGATCGAACTATTTTTAGAAATTTGAAACAGGGAGGGATTTTGAACCTCCATATATCCGACCTTAATATGGTTCAGATCGGACTATATTAAGACACAGCTGTCATATAGACCGATCTGTCGACAAAGGGTCTGAAGCCTATAAAAGCTTTATTTTTTATCCGATTTGGTTGAAATTTTAAGCAGTGGTTCAAATCTGACGCAGTGACTTATGTTAGGCTTTTCGACATACGTGTCCTTTGTGGTTCAGATCGGTTTATATTTTGTTCTACAAAATTGAACAGTGACTTATATTTATTAGACCACTCAATGTCCGTGCTGACTTTGGGTGCATAAGTTATCCAACATTCAACGGATTGCAACGAAAAGAGGTTTACGTATATACCCGAGATGGTGGGTATCCAAAGTTCGTCCCGGCCGAACTTAATGCCTTTTTACTTGTTACTTTTGGAAGGTTGCTATGTTCAAAAATTGACTTTTTGCCTCTTAAACTGGTCATTTGGCCCTTCGTGTATATTAGAAATTCATGTACCATAGTAAATTCTTTTTAAACAAATGCGGATACTTCCACCTCATTGGATTCGGTTTATTGGAACGGTTAATTACCGTCTACACAAATATTTACCACTGCCTTTTTGTGAGTATTTGAAATAACTTTTTTACAGAGAAAATAGGTTAGTATGATTAATTTATTAGGATAAGCATGATCTGTTGATTATGTAAAGACAAACTCTTTCTTCTCGTCTTCATCATTTTCTTGCAAAAATCACCAACTGTGTGAATGGTAAACGAAATGCTTTACCATCACTATCATAGTGGTCAAAGTTCGGATTAGCTCTCATCATGGCTTCCGCAAAGTCACTAATAAACTCATCCTGAAGAGAAGTAGGCATGCGATGACAATAATGGGATACAGCTTTCATATTGCCTGAAACAAATTAACGATACTTTTATTTATTAGATTATTTAATAGATACTAAGGTTATGGTAAAACAAGAATAGTATATCACGGCGGTGGATGAACTGATTTTGCACCGTTATAGTTACCCAAATACACGAATCTGGCAAGTGAATTATTGGGTCGCAAGTCTAGAGTAGTGGCCAATACCAAAACCCCCAAAATGTAAAGCCTGATCATAGCAACTCAAATGAAAGTTATTTCATAGTTGAAGACAATGTGAAATTTATCGGGCGTAAGTCTGAAATAAATCCTACAATATGTATGGGAAATCAACTAGAAATATTTGTAAAAATAATATTTTAACAATACGAAGACTTCAACTTTAATTTGCTTCTTTTACCGTTGCTTTAACTTTTTCAACTATTTAGCAATATAATGAAGGGTGTTTGAGATGGATTCAGTTCTTCTAAAGTGGGAAAGTTTTGTAAGTACAAATTTATAGACCGACGTTAGAATATCCGTTCATGACCCGAAATGCCTGGGTTCGTATCTTGGTGGAAACATGAATATGTGCAAAGCTTTTTGTCTCCCAGCTGGCGACAATTGCGAGATACCTAGCCGTGCATAACTTCTTTACTAAGCGGTATTGCTCTGCTGCACAACGTTCGGAGGTACCTTATCATTGAATTGAACTGGACATTGGTACGAGCGAAGTATTCACGCTGTTCCTTAATGGAAATGACAAATTTTCATTTTCAAGTTCATGGGGGTGTTTTGGCATCCGAGCCTCAACTAAAAACGGTTAAAGTCTTCAAATGCAAATTTTGCCCACCAACATTCCACTAAGGAACAGGGGCAAACTTCTCACATGTCAATGAGTGCAGTCCGATTCAAGTTCTAAGCTCAATGATAAGGGGCCTCTTTTTTATAACCGAGTCCGAACGGCGTGCCGCAGTGCGACACCTCTTTGGAGAGAAGTTTTACATGGCATAGGACCTCATAAATGTTGCCAGCACTAGGAGGGGAAAACCACTACTGAAATTTTGTTTTGATGGTCTAGCCAGGATTCGAACCCAGGCGTTCAGCGTCATAGGCGGACATGCTAACCTTTGCGATACGGTGGCCCCCTTTTTATAATGTTAGGAAATTGTTTTGTCACCTACCCTCTTAAAATTTTTTCCTCTTACGATGAGCACACATTTGAAGATGAAATGATAAAATTATGATGTGAATTCGCCTATTTTGAACTTACTTTTAAATGCTTCAAAGCTTTCATATGTGTAGACTGTTGGACGTAATTTTACATCTATATCTCGAAATCCAATGTCCTCCAAAATGCCGTTGAGTTCGTTTTCCGGATCCTTGCAGTAATGCCAACAACATGTGTATTTGTCAACCTCACCCATATACGGGGACCATTTCGATGTTTTGCTGAGATGCAAATAGGCCTCAAAATAAGGGGCACGTGCAAAGATTGTCAAAAGGCAGTTGCCACCTTCTGGTCGTAAAAGGGAATAAATGTTTTGGAGAGCATTCCTGTGGTAAAGCAAAGGAAAATTTATCATTAAAAACTCATTACCAGAAAGTGGCTAAACTACAGAACAACAAGTAAAAGGGCGTTAAGTTCGATGAGACCGAAATTTGGATATCCCCCACCTTAGATATGAATATTAACTACAACAAGTTTGATCTTGTCAGTCTTATTGAGGAAACGTGGTGCGTTAAGTTGGCCCATCTTCATCATCCGCGTAAACAGGCGTATTTCAGTCTTCTCTGGGTTAACATTGAGACCTCTGGGTCTAGCCCAGTCATATGCCATATTCAAGCACCTTTCGGCCCTTCTGTATAGCTGGTTCGGATCCTTACTCCAGAGTGTATTATAACATCATCTGCGTAGCAGACTGGCTCAAATCCCTCCTCAGTCAGCATCCGTAATAGGTCATTTATGGTGCTCACCCATAGGAGTGGCGACTAATTCTCCCCTGTGGCGTGCCTTGTGCCACTTTCTCCATTATATTTATGTCATGGGACACACAATGTATCCACCTGTTCCTTAGCATATGGTTTATCCAGTCTCTAAAGACCGGGTCCACCCGGTACTGATCTAAGGACTGGATCAGTGTGTCGGCCCGTACATTGTTAAACGCCCCCTCGATGTCAATGCATACCGCCTGTGTGTACGTTTTGGCATCGAAGGTTTCTTCTATTTTATGCACAACCTCGTGCAGGGCAGTCTCCAACGACCTTCCCTGGACATAGACATGCTGTTTGTATTTGAGCAGTTTGCTGAATTTTCCTACTCTTGATCATGGTATCTGCAATACGTTCCATGGTTTTGAGTAGAAAGGACGTAAGGCTTATAGGTTTGTGGGCATTTGGTGTGGCATAACTTGCCTTACCGGGCTGGGGTATAAATACCAACCTTGCCTCCTGCCAGGCTTTCGGAAATCCCAGGCACGCTGTGAAAATGTTGGAAAGGTGGGGCGCCGGATAGTCCGCCACTGCGGCTTTGACACTTAAGGCGATGGAAAAATGGATTGAGGATGGAAGAAGCTCATTCCATCGCAGTGTAATCGAGGCGACGATAGGACATATTGGACGATAAATCAGAGGGCAGAGTGCGTCTATGAGACTTAAGGCGATGGGAGAATGAATAGAGGATAGGAGCAAGTCTTTGATTGACGGGACCCTAGTATTGCCATCTGAAGGATCATGTTACACGGATGGATCAAAGCTAGAGTACAGAGTGGACCTGTGGGTCTACATAGAGAGCCCAAAGACTGAGATCTAGATTAGACTAACTGACCATAATACGGTCCTGCAGGTGGAGATGCAAGCAGTCATGGAATGCGTGAGGTGGTGTGTTACTAATGCGAGGACATCGAGTGTGAACATTTTTACGTACAATAAAATTGCCATAAGGGCAATAACAACCAGGACGGTAAGGTCACAGGATGGTAAGGTCACAGTCTTGCAGTGTAGGAAGAAGATTAACGCCTTCTCTGAGGATGGCAAATTCCGGAACGAAAGGGCAGACGATTTGGCGGTGAAGAAAATTTAGTAAGGATAGGATCAAAATTGTGGCTTCTACAGCCTTAAAAGTCCATATCGGATGGAAGATATATATGGGAGCTATATCTTAGTATGATCCAATTTTGATGAAATTTTGCACACGTATAAAGGTGTGATATAGAACATATCATGCAACGTTTTTTAAAGATCGGAGCCAAATTGTGGATTCTGCAGCCCTTAAAGGCCATAACGGATGAAAGGTATATGGAAGCTATATCTAAATCTGATTCGATTTTGATGAAATTTTGCACATGTATTAAGACATCAAACCAAACACCTCACTCAAAAAGATCGGACCAAAATTGTGATTTCTTATGCCTTAAGAGTCCATATCGGATGAAAGATATATATGGGAGCAATATCTCAATCTGTTCCGATTTTAATGAAAATTTGCACACATATTGGAACGTCTTAAAGAACAAACATGTTAAATTATTTTTCTTTTGTAAGGATCGGACCAAAATTGTGGCTTCTGCAGCTTTAATAGGCCATATCAGATGATACATATATATGTGAGCTATATCTAAGTCGTATCCGATTTATATGAAATTTTGCACACGGTTTAAGAAGTCAAACAACCCACCTCATGCTAAGTTTTGTAAAGATCGGTCCAAATAGAAGCCATACCTACACTTAAAAAATTTTGAACCTCAACACTAGTTATAATGAACTACAATAAATGTGGGAAATATTGAACTTCCTATGACGCTAAAGAATAATATGCTCGTCGCGAGTTCAACAATTTATTTATAGCTACGAAATTGTTTATACACAGTATTAGTTCACTTTCGACTTCGCACAGGTAAAATATGATAAAATTATTGAAAAAAATGGCTTTTCACGAAAACTCTGAAGCATGCAATTGGACACATCTAAATTACTCAAGCCAATTATTTCCGCCTGTCTCCCGTCCCCACGCTATCATTTGCTGAGCTATTGTGAAGAATACAAATCAAATATGAAACATGTCAATTGTAAATTAAATAAAACTACCTTTTGTCCCAGCCGAGTATTGAATCAAGAACCTTCTGTTTACAAAGCAGACGCTCTACGCATTCATCCACATCAGTATTGTTTAAGTCTTGGACTATTTTCCCATTTAACAAGAGCAGAACATTTTCTCACTTCTTTTCATCAAAGAAGGCCATGCTTATTTTGTTCAGCTTTGTGTTCTATTTATGTTCTATTTATAGACACAATGTCTCACCATTATAAGTGTTTTTATTAAATTGTTCTTAATTTCGAGCATGTATTCGTGAACTCAAGAAATGTAAATGGGAATGCAAGTTTTAGTTATATTGAACTAAAAGTTAGTTATGTTGAAAAAAAAAGATTGAACAAAAGACTACGTGCTAAATCGGTTTAAATGGGAGCTATATCAGAGTATTGATCTGATATAGCTCGGATAACCATTGCGGTTTCCAGGTGCTCAATATCTCAAATCGAGATCTTATCCAAATCTGAACTGATATTGCCCATTTGCAATCCCCAATGACCTACATCAATAAGAAGTATATGTGCCAAATATCAAGCGGATATCTCCATACGTTCAAACGATCGTGATTTCCTTAAAAGGACAGACGGACGGATGAACAGACATGTTAGGTTAAATCGACTCAGAATATCAAGACGATTAAGAATGTACAGACTTTTAGGGTCGCAGATCTTTATTTCGAGGTGTTACAAACGGAATGACGAGATTAGTATAGCCTCATACTATAGTGTTGGATAGAAAAGCTGGTGAAAATGCACCATTTATGAACGCGGGTTCATAAAAGCAGCTATATAGAAATATGGTCTGATCTAGGCCAAGTGCGACACCTCTTTTGAGGAGAAGTTTTTACATGGCATAGTACCTCACAAATATCGCCAGCAATAAGAGAGGATAGCCACCGCTGAAAATTTTATAATGGTCTTGCCAGCATTCGAACCCAGGAGTTCAGCGTCATAGACGGACATGTTAACTTCTGGCCTCCGGCAACTTACACTGTCAAATTCCGGGTAATAAAGGTCTTTTTTAAGCCTTACATCTTTAACCTGAAGATCAGTCCAATATATTGACTGATCTTGACCATATTTCATATTGATGCCTAAGGTCTTATGACAAAGTCAGTCAGCAAAGTCGGGTAATAAATTCGACTTTTATGGGCCTTAGATATTAAATTCCGGAAGTTCGATTTTGATTTAAGAGCCATGTTTTTGTCAGGGCAAAACTTCTTGGAATTTGTGTTAGATTTAGATTTACACAACATATACCCATTCTAGTTTTATGAACCCAAGAAGTTTGGTCATCATTCTAAGACAGCTTTATTTAATATGATTGGACACCAACTTTGATGACTTAAATACAACACAACGTTCCATATTTTAGCGAAATTGGTTAATGCATGCGCGTGTTCTGTGTTCTAGATTTTTAATCAGAATCGGTCTATAAAGCAGCTCTTACCAAATAAAATGCAATGTGAAATATATTCGGCATTGAGATTCCATTGCAGGATATTATCCGGCTATGGGCCATTTTGTTTAATGCTCCTCTATTCAATGAATAGCATAGCAAAAAAACATTAAAAATTCAGCAAAAGTGTGGTGTTGCCAAAAGCATTTGAGTGGCTATCCGTATTGCGATTTCTGGTTCGCCTTGAACCCAAGAAGTCTGGTCATCATTCTAAGACAGCTTTATTTTATATGATTGGACACCGACTTTGATGACTTAAATACAACACACCGTTCGATATTTCAGCGAAATTGGTTAATAAATGCGCATTTTCAGGATTCAAGATTTTTAATCAGAATCGGAAATAAAATATATTCGTCATTCCATTCGAGATTGCATTTCAGGATATTGTCCGACTATGGGCCATTATGTTTAATGCTTTTCTGTTCAAAGAATAGCATAGCAAAAAAAACATTAAAAATTCAGCAAAAGTGTGGTGTTGCCAAAAGCATTTGAGTGGCTATCCGTATTGTGATTTCTGGTTTGCCTTGAACCTTGATCAAAGGAATTTGTCAAATTGGATAATTGGTGCTCTACATACGAGCCAAAATAGTATAGGTTGTAAAGCACACATCTGATTTTGAATAAAGCTCTGAAAGTCTACTTGCTCCACAAGCGCAACAGAAGCCAAGTAAAAACTTTCTTCTCTGTTCAAATTCAACATTTCCATGAATGCATATAAAAAGATGCAATGAAACTCAATTTTCCGAATTTCACCAAAGTCGAGTACGATGTGCCTTTTATAAGCTCAGAACCTCACATCGAAAGTTCGTCGTATGTGGCAACCAAATCCAACTATTGTCCAAGGGTAAAGCGAGGTTTAATATGTACAACTCACTGTTCCAAATTTCCGCAGATTAATTTGTCAGTTTTATCTTTACCACTTTGAAATTTTGGCAATGTCAACATGCATTTACATTAAGTTTTCATCTTACCTTTGATCTGGTATTAGTTGTAAACAGAAAAATGAAACCACAATGTCAAATTGATCTTTCAAATCTGAAGGTATATCGCCTGTTGTAGCAATATCGAAAACACGAAATTCACTGTTTTTTATTTTTTCACCAAAGAGTTGCTTTCCGTATTCTATCATTCCAGGGTTAATATCCGAGCAGACGATACGATTAAATTTTCTATCCAATATGGGATAGACGACTTCTAAGAGGACATCTCCAATGGATGAACCGAGATCGATCAAAGTGTATGGCCCCTCTGTACGCCAATTAAAATTCTGTAAATATTCCCTGACTATTTCACCGGCATTATGACGTTGCATCTGATTCGTTTTGTGATACAATTCTGGATTATCCATGGCGCAACAGTAAAACGTTTCTTGCTTTATAAAAGGTATGTCTGCTTCTGTGATCGATACAACTCTAACTAATACAATACCAAAATTTTCAACTTTATTTCAATCAAACCCATTTAAAAACAGTTATTATCTCTGCTACTAAAATAATTATATGATTTGACTAATTTATACTTAAGCAGACATTTTAATATTAGGGTCGTTTTCATTTGTACTAGAATAGTTGCTTTAAGACTACTTTGTCGGCCTATACATAAATAAGGCAATTCAGGTTTTACAAATTTGGAATGCTATATTTATGCCCTACACCAATACTGTGGATGTGGTACGGGGTATTATTGCATGGTGCCTTTGTTTTAATGCCCAGAAGGAAGATAGCTAGACGCATGGATAAGTATATCGTTCGCCTCAGAATTACTTTCTGATGCGACTTTGCTATGTTCGTCTGTCTGTTCGAATGTCTGTCCGTTTGTCCATGTCAATTTGTGTACAAACTACATCTCGCAGTTTTCATCCGATCGTCTTCAAATTTGGTATAGGCATATTTTTCGTCCTAGAGACGAAGCCTATTCAATTTAGAAAAAATCGGTTCAAATTTAGATGTACCTTCCATTTATATATTCGTCCGATTTGCAATAATAATGCTATAAAATGATCATTCGTTAACCGATTATCTTGAAATTAAGTAGTAAGGATTTTCTTATGACTGTCGACATTACTGATGAATTTCATAGAAATCGGTTCAGATTAAGATATAGCTCTCACATGTATATATCGCCCGGTTTTCACTCCTAGAGTCACTGCAAGCGCATTTATTGACCACTCTTCTCAAAACTTTGTACAACGCTTTACTCGACGACTTTCACAATATCTAAGAAGTTTGCTGGAAATCGGTTCAGATTTAGATATAGCTCCCATACATATGTTCGTGAGATTTTGGGTAATGTTAATATTTGTCAACCGTAGTTATTACAGTTTAAACATATTTGCTCGAAATTTGATAGGGATTGTTTAATAATCAATCTGAGAACATTCGCCAAAGTCCATCAAAACTGGTTCAGAATTGGATATAGCTCCCACATTGTACTTATAGGTTAGGTGTAGGCTATTATACAGTCTGCACCGCCCTACCTTTTAGTGGAATAAAATGACAATTAATTTTCTTAATTATATTTATAAATACTATAATAACTGCTTATTATTTTATAGCAGAACAAGTAAAAGCACATTAAGTTCGACCAAGTCGAATCTGGTACACTCTCTTCCATTGATCACATTTGACAGGTTCTTTGAATGACATTCGCAACATCAGTGAGAGCAAAACATGGGATGAAAGTTCATTCTCTGACACGTTTCCAGTGCAAACTGGATTGAAACCAGTATGTATACCGAGTCCTATGTTGTTCTCTCTGTATGTTAATGATCTTTCAGATGCCCTTCCATATGGAGTGAATGTAGCTGACACTAGTATTAAAGTCCTGCTTTATGCAGATGATATTGTTTTGCTGTCTGATAGTCCTGAGGATTTTCAGAAAATGATTAATGCGTTGTATAGGTATTGCTTACTGTGGGACTTAAAGGTGAACTTAACAAAGTCTAAGATTGTGATCTCCCGCAAGTGTTCGAGATTCTCCGCTGATTTAGAATGGACATTTGGTAGTGAGGTCATAGAAATTGTTAACATTTAGGTCAATCTCTCCTTTATGAAACATATTCACAAGAAGTTTTCTACCTCAATGATGGCTATAAATTCTTCTTGAGGGAAGTACCTTAACCATCCTGAAACTTCAAAGGAAAATAAGGTGAAGATATTTAAAGCATGTTCTCGACCAATTATGTGCTACGCTGACCAGATCTGGGAATATGAGAGATTTGAAGATGCTGAAAGTTTATTACGAATTTTTGTCAAGAGAATGCCATACCTTCTTCCAAATACTCCGAACTACGTTTTACATCTACAAATGGGGTATGATACGATGTATTCATCGACATTAAAATCACACTTTAGATATATCGATAGAGTATTGAAGCTTGGCTCACATCGCCTTCCACGTATTCTGGCCGAGAGTGTTATTGAAATGAATATTTATTGGGCGAGTGAGTGGTCGAATATTTTTCAGTCAGTTGAATACGGAGTTCCGAACATGTGTGTACTGGGGGTATACAATTACATCATTGAAGTCTACAGACTTTGAAAACTTCTGTGTCGATGCCTACCGTGCTCAATTTCATGATCTTTATTCACTACTGAGTTACAGTACAGTATCTTTAGAATCATGCACTAAGTACAGAAAACTAATTATAAATGAATTCAATGTATAAATCTCTCTGCTATTGTACAATAACAAATATTAGAATTTTAAATTGGCAATCTTGCTACGTCAATATAGATAAAGATTCATTCTTCATTCATAAATTTATAACAAAAAACTTATGTCCAAAGAATTGAATCACTTAAAAAATAAATAATAATATACATTTGTCTGTCTTGCAGACGATCAAGACAATGCACGAGGTCTGATCGAAAAATAGTGGTTATTTTACATATTTTCAAAAGGCATTTATTTACTCCGAAAAACTAGTCTGCTGACACCAGCAAACACTTTCGCTGATATTAGATTAAAAATTTTGAACTTTTGAATGCATCCATTCAACATTTTTGAGCATCGAAACAGCAATTGAGGCATTTGTTTTACATCAGTAGATAACAAGAAGAAGGTTATGGACCGATTTGAACCATACTTTGCTCAGTTGTTGAAAGTCATAACGAAACCCGACATGCTAAATTTCTGCGAAATCGGATAGGATTTGCGCCCCCTAAGGACTCAAGAAGTCATGATTCCAGATCGGTTCATATGACAGTTATATCAGGCTATGCATCGATTTCACCCATACTGGACACAGTTGTTGGAAGTCATAACAAAACGATATATGCAAAATTTCAAGCAAATCGGATAAGAATTGCGTTCTCTAGTGACTCAAGAAGTCAAGATTCAAGATCGGCTTATATGGCAGCTATATCAGGTTATGGACCGATTTAAACCATACATTGCTCAGTTGTTGGAAATCATAACGAAAGACGTCGTGCAAAATTTCAGCCAAATCAGATAGGAATTGCGCCCTATAGAGGCTCAAGAAGTCAAGACCCCATATCGGTTTGTAAGGCATACCAAAACATGGACCGATATGGCCAAATCGGTCCATGTTTTGATATAGCCGCCATATAAACCGATCTTGGGTCTTGACTTCTTGAGTCTTTAGAGGGCGCAATTCTCGTCCGATTTGATTGGAATTTTGCACGTGGTGTTTTGGTATCACTTCCAACAACTGTGTTAAGAATGATTTAAATCGGTTCGTAATCTGGTATAGCTGTCATATAAACCGATCTTGGAGCCAATAGAACGCGCAATTCTTATCCGATTTGGCTGAAATTTTGCATGAGGTGTTTTGTTATGACTTCCAGTAACAGTGCTAATTAAGGCGCAAATCGGTACATAACCTGATATAACTGCCATAAAAACCTATCTGGGATCTTGACTTCTTGAGCCTCTAGAGGGCGCAATTTGTCAATCGATTTGGCAGAAATTTTGTACAACAGCTTCTCTCATGACCTCAAGAAGTCCAGGAAGTATTTGTGGACAAGTTCAAGCGACTAGCTTTACTTCTTCGAAAGTTACCGTGCTTTCGACAGACAGACGGACGAACGGACATGGCAAGATCGACTTAAAATGTCATGACGATCAATAATATATCTTAGGGGTCTTAGATGAATATTTCAAGGAATTACAAACAGAATGACGAAATTAGTATACCCCCATCCTATGGTAGAGGGTATAAAAATAAGATGGAATAAAAATATTTTTAAAATATTTATGATATTTTCCATAATTTAAAAACAACAGGAAATATTTGCTGATTAAAAAAAAATTACTGCTGTCCCATTTTCAGCAGACTCTGCGTTTCAGCAAACATTTTTGCTGTTTTTACGAACAATTTTCTATGAGTGTAGCAAACAATAACTATCATGTCCTCTTCAATTTATTACTAACATCGTCCTTCCGTACGTAACTCATCGAAGTAATGATCTGAGACTCATCAAAGTATACGAGGTCTGATCAAAAAGTAGCCTTTATTTGAAATTGTTTTCTAAAATTATTTATTTATTCTTCTATATCTATGTTGTCCTCTTTCAAGTAATCCCCCTCAGATATTTTCCAATCCTCGAAATACTTCTGAAATGCGCTTTGTAGTTACACAAAACTTTTTACAGTTTCTTTGATCCAGTTTATCGAATAGTAAAAATCGAAGAGCACACCAAAAACACAACAGTCAAATACAAACTGGCAATCCAAAATGGGTGATATTACCAACATATATAGCAGACATAACAGAAAACAAGTAAAAACGTGTTAAGTGCGGCAGTTCCGAACTTTAAATTTATCCACCACAATGGATAAATTCGCCATCCACTTTTATAAGAACTCCACCACCATATCCATAGTAATATTTGCATATGGGGGCTAGTCTGGATCATATTTGATTCAGGTCCTGAAAACTCTCATACAAGTCACAGTTTCAGCGAAATCGAGCAACAAATCCGCTTTTTATGGGGTTAAGACCCTAAATTGGAAGTTTGGTCTATATGATAGCTTATTTAAATATAGTCCGATCTACACAAAATGGGGCAAAAGGGGTAATAAATTTAGCTTTTATTGCTTTAACACACTTAATCGGCATGTCGGTCTATAAGGCAGCCGATCTAAACCATATTCGAGTCGGATATAGGTATGCTTCAATCAATTCACTATTTTAAATATCTGCGAAATCGGATAATAATTGCGGCTTTTATGGGCTTAAGACTCTAAATCAGCAGATCGGTCTACATGGTAGCTATATCTAAATATAGTAGGAACTGAACCATATTTGAGTCGGATGTCGGGAGGCTGAAAATATCTCACTATTTCAGGTTTTAGCGAAATTGGTTAATAATTGTGGCTTTTATGGGCTTAAGACTCTCAAACGGCAGAACGGTGTATGTGGCAGCTATATGTAAGTATGGTTCGATATGGGCCATATTCGGTTTTAAAATCGGGGCCCCTAATTTTTAAATTTCCCATGAACATTCCATTAAACAGCAGGGAATTCTTCTCATATATCAATGAGAGCAGTCCGATTAAATTTTAAGTTCATTAATAAGGGGCCTGCTTTTTTATGCTGAGTCCGAACAGCGTACCGCACAGCGACACCACTTGGTAGAGATGTTTTAACATGACAGGATACCTCACAAATGTAGCCAGCATTACTAAGGGGATAACCACCGCTGAAATAATACTTCCTCTTTCAAATTTCTGCAAAGTCTGACAAAAAATGCGGCTTTTCGGACTTAAGACCCTACATCGCCAAATCGGTCTCTATGATAATTATATCCAAATGTAGTCCGATTTGGCACATTCAAAAACTTAACCTGCGTATAGAAGAAATACAAGTCTGTGCAAAATTTCAACTCAATTTTTCAATTTTTAAAGTCTGTTGTGTGATTACAACTGACGGACGGAGGGACACGGACATCGTTAAATCGTCTTAAAATCTTACGACGATCAGAAATATATATACTTTGTAGGGTCGGAAATGCATATTTCGATGTGTTGGAAACGGAATGACTTTACGAATAAACCCCCTACCCTATGTTAGAGGGTACATTGAACTTCAAATGCTACATTTTGGAAAGGGCAATAAAGGCAACTCTTGCCCTATACACCTACAAGAAAGCCATTGGCAAAAGTTGGGGGCTTAGACCGCATGTCATACATTGGGCATATACTGCAGTTGTTAGACCTGTAATGCTATATGGTGTTGTGGTCTGGTGGACGGCGCTGCAAAAGTCCACCTACTGTTCAATACTCACCCGAATCCAAAGGATCGTTTGTTTGCGCATCACAGCCGAACTGGGGAGGACACCATCTGATGCACTGAATTTAATGCTACATCTAATGCCTCTGGGCATTGTGGCTCGATAAATTGCTTCCAACTTTGCCGTGAGGTTAAGGGAGCTTTCTCTTTGGTCTTGCGGCGGATACGGACATTGTGTTATAATTCAATACAAGGTCCAAAGTTCCAGTCAGTGTGGATTACACCCTACCTGAGCCGCTTTTTGATAGATAGTACGGTACCACTACTCCCTACTAAAAGAAGTGCCATAGACTTCTATAAGGATGGTTCCAAACAAGACGACCAGGTGGGCTTTAGGGTATACTCTAAAGATCTAGAACTGGTCCTATCGAAAAGGTGCAGTGTATCAAGCTGTGATTCTTGCAATTAAGGAAGTGGTGGCTAAGATATAATGTCATATCGGCGATTCGCATAAATATCTTCTCAGACAGCCAGGCAGCCATTATCGCTCGACTCCGCAGCCCTGGTCAAAACCGTTCAAGTTTTTGGTTTTTGTAAGATTATTTTAAGAATGTACATAAAACATAGCAATTTTTTGTTAACGCAACCTCAAGCAGTCAAGATCCGAAATCGATTTATATGGCAGCTAAATCAGTTTATGAATCGATTTGGACCATACTTGGCACAGTTGTTGAAAGTTATAACAAAACACCTCATGAAACGCCATCTAGTGGGTAAAAGTTATCCCGGCCGACACGGAATAACTATGAGCACCACTCAGGCTGGAATATAAGCTCCGACTTGTGTGATGTCAATCGTTACCACGGAAAGCTTAGCTGAAAGTTACCGGGAGCGTCTACTGGTTGTGAATGGTGGAAAGCTCCGTTTTTATGCGGAGTAGCTGCAAACGCGGCCGCAGGCAGTCAGCGATTTTCGAAAGGAGAGTCTCAGTGAGGTGCCAATGGTGGCCAATGATTCTCGAGACGACAAGGCGAGTTATCGTCGCCTTCAAATAACCAATGGCCAATCAGCGTCTGTTCCCAGGATAGGGGCGGCTGAGGGCGAGCGCTGGATCTTGGAACAGGCGGCTCTCTACAACGAGGAATACATGTGCAATCCCACAAAACCCATGCCGTTGGGGCGCTGGACCTGTAACCCGCCCCCGGAAAACTATGAAAACTATTATGAGGAACAAGTTAAAAACGGACACCCCCAACGTTGATGACCCACGCAAACGAAAAAGGTCCATGATTTGCGGATCTGCACCTGGAATGTCCGCACTCTTTATAGAGAAGGTGCAGTATACGCGCAGGCGGATGTATTAGAGAAGTGCAAGGCAGATATTACCGCTTTACAGGAAGTGCGATGGACTGGGAATGACGTCACTACAACACCAAACAGTGACGAACTATACCATAGCTGCCATAACACGAGGCATGAATTTGGCTGTGGATTTGTGGTTAGTCGGAGACTGAAACACCTTGTCTCCAGCTTTACTACGGTGGATGAGAGGCTAGCCACAATCCGCATAAAAGCCAAATTCTTCAACATCAGCCTTATTTGTGCCCATGCCCGACGGAAGACAAAGACGAGCAGATCAAGGATATTTCCTACGAGCGCCTAGAGAGAGAATATGACCGCTGCCCCGCCCATGATATTAAAATCGTTCTGGGCGATTTTAATGCTGAAATTTGTGACTGTGGGTGATGTTAGGCACTCCGACATCCTTCGTCAATTTGGCCTAGATCGGCCCAGATTTGGATACAGGTGCCATATTGACCGATCCTCCGTTTTAGGGTCTTAGGCCCATAAAGACACATTTATTATCCGGTTTTGCTGAAATTTGGAACAGTGAGTTGTGTTAGGCCCTTGGATATCTTTCGTCAGTTTGGCTCAGATCGGTCCAGATTTGGATATAACTGTTATATAGACCGATCCTCGGATTTAGGGTCTTAGGCCCATAAGAGTCACATTTATTATCCAATTTTGCCAAAATTTGGGACAGTGAGTTGTGTTAAGCCCTTCGACATCTTTCTTCAATTTGGTTCAGATCAGTCCCGATTTGGATATAGCTGCCATACAGACCGATATCTTGATTTAAGGTTTTGGGGCCATAAATGGCGCATTAATTGTCCGATGTCGTCGAAATTTAGGACAGTGAGTTGTGTTAGGCTCTTTGAAATTTTTCAATAACTTGGCTCAAATCGGTCTAGATTTGGATATAGCTGCCATATAGACCGATATCTCGATTTAAAGTCTCAAGTATATAAAGAGCTCGATATATACTTTGTAGGATCAGAAACGCATGTTTCGATGCGTTGCAAACAGAATGTCAAAACGAGTTGGGAGTATATTCATTTTGACATTAACGTATTGACACAGATGTATTTTACACCTACAAGAAAACATCTGCTTATTTGTTCTGGCTTCTAATTTCTAACTTATAGTTTAAAGAAAACCTTTTCAAATATTTCATAATCAAGTCAAAAGTCAATAAAACACTTGTACACTCATCGAAAAAGTCTGCTTATAACAATTTTAAGCAAACAGTGTCTGCTGGTTTGTTTGGTGCTATTATAGATAAGTTTGTCTAATCGGGTGATCGGTTTATATGACAGCTATAACAGGTTATGAATCGATTTGAGCCATACTTGCCACAAATATTGAAAGTAATGCCAAAACACCACGTGCAAAACTTTAGCCAATCCCATCGGAAAATTTCAAGCGCCTAGCTTTTGCTCCTTCGAAAGTTAGCATGCTCTCGACAGACGGGCGGACGGATCGACGGACATGGCTAGATCAACTTAAAATGTAATGATGATGAGGAATACATACATACTTTATGGAATCTTAGACGCATATTTCGAGTTGTTACAAACGGCATGGCGAAATTAGTATAACCCCATCCTATAGTGAAGGGTAAAAGAAAGTACAAGTAAAAGCGTGCTAAATTCGGCCAGGTCGAATCTTGGGAACCCACAAGGGCATACTTTTACTTTACGTACCAAATTTCTGTCAAAACAACATAAATTAAAGCTTCTAGTAACCGAACAAGAGAGAGACCGGTTTATATGAGAGCTATATGACTGATTTGGACTGTACTTGGCACAGTTGTTGGAAGTAAAAAAAAAAAACCAGTAAGGAAGGGCAAAAGTCGGGCGGTGCCGAATGTATAATACCCTACACCTACACTGTAAGTACAATGTGGCATCTATATCAAATTCTGAACCAATTTTGATGGACCTCGGCGAGCAAATATGTTCAAACTGTAAAAACTACGATTGACAAATGCCAACATTATGGCAAATTGCCCAAAATCTGAAAAACGTATATATGGGAGCTATATCTAATTCTGAACCGATTCCGAGCTAACTTCTCAGATAATGTGGTAGTCGTCAAGGAAAACGTTGTGCAATGCGCTTGCAGTGGCTCTTGGGGTAAAAATCTGGCGATATACATATATGACAGCTATATCTAAATCTGAACCGATTTCCATGAAATTCACCAGTAATATTGAGAGTCAAGAGAAAATCCCTCCTGCCGAATTTCGACAAAATCGGTTAACAAAAGACCATTTTATTGCAATATAACTGCAAATCGGACGAACATATATATGGGAGCTATATCTAAATCTGAAGCGATTTCGAGCAAACTCCTCAGATACTGTGGCTGTCGTAGAGGACAGCGTTTTGCAAAATTTTTGCAAGATTGATCAATAAATGCACTTGCTGTGACTCTAGAAGTTAAAATCGGGCGACATATATATATATGAGAGCTATATCTAAATCTGAACCGATTTCCATGAAATTCATCAGTAATGTTGAGACTCGTAAAAAAATCCTTTCTGCCAAATTACGGGAGAATCGGTTGAGAAATGACGATTTTATTGCATTATTACTGCAAATCGGACGAACATATATATGGGAGCTATATCCAGATCTGAACCGATTTTTTTCCAATTTCAATAGGCTTCGTCTCTTGGCCGATAAACATGCCTGTACCAAATTTAAAGACGATCGGATGAAAACTGCGACCTGTACTTAGTACACATATTAACATGGATAGACAGACAGACGGACATTGCTATATCGAATCAGAAAGTGATTTTGAGTCGATCGGTATACTTATCAATGGGTCTATCTCTCTTCCTTTTGCGTGTTACAAACAATTTCACGAAATTACAATACCCTGTACCACAGTAGTGGTGTAGGGTATAAATGGGGCTTGTAATGACTCAAGAAGTCAAATCGGGAGATCGGTTTATGTGGGACCTATATCAGGTTATAGTCCGATTCTAACCTTGCGGCGCAGTTGTTGGAATTGCGGCTTGTAAGGGCTCAAGAAATCAAATCGGAAGATCAGTTTATATGGGAGCTATATCTTAAGCTGAACCGTTATGCTCCATTTGAAATCCTACATCAATATTAAGTATCTGTGCGAAATTTCTAGAGACTAGCTTTACGTGATTTCGACAGACTGACTGACGGACATGACTAAATCGACTCAGAACGTCGAAACAATCAAGAATATAAAAACTTTATGGAGTCTTAGACAAATATTTCGAGTTGTTACAAACGGAATGACCAGATTAGTATACCCCCTTCCTTTGGCGGTGGGTACAATAAAACAAAGAGATATCTCTCTAATGTACGCTACTAATTCAGAACATTTTGTTTGATGTCGCAGCAACACTTTTTCATCAATATTTTATCAATAATCAATATTCAATATCAATATTTTAGCAGATTTTGTAGTTCGAACAGCAGATTTTATCTGTTAGAATAGCAGACCGAAATATTGGGTGAATCAACAGTCTAATGTTAGATAAAATAGCAGTCATGTCTACTTAACCATTTTCAGCAGACAAAAACTGTATTTTAGGCTAACATATTTGCTATCTTGAGTAACAAATTTCGTTGAGTGTAGCAATAGGACTGTTGTTTACTAAAAGATATGAAATTACTTGTAGTAAAACATAATTTTGTAGAGAAAAGTGAGCAACCTACATGGAGATACAACCATTATCTCTCGGTAGTTTAAACCGAAAAGTCACCTCAGATCGATTTAAGAAGTTTTTACTTTTGTTTGAAAAAAACAAGCATTAATTTAAAATGGATGATCCCACATTGTACTTAGAAGCTCATGAGTTACAAAGAAACGACGCTGAAAACTTTTATCAGGAATTTGCATCAAAAATTCAATGGCGTACAGATGGCTTGGATACACTCATTGATGTGGGTTCAGGTCCAGGAGATATAACCGCAGATATTATATATCCCCTTATGCCAGTCAACTTTCAGCGACTGGTATTCTCCGACATTAAACCCAGTATGGTGAAATATTGCAAACAGAAGTATACCCATCTGGAAAAAAGTGAATTTCGGGTTTTGAATATTGAAACCAGTGATGATCTTCCAAGCGATTTAGAAGGAAAATTTAATCATGTTACATCCAACTACTGCTTGCAGCTTGTCCCCAATTTAGGGTATGGTATTCATCGAGTAACACACAAAATTTTAAAGAGAATATTACATCAAATTTACAATTTCCTATCTCCCCAAAAGGCAAGCTTTTCGTAATATCTATAAACTTTTGCGTCCCGAAGGTGGTGATATTTTAATCAATACTGCACCTTATGTGGCCGTCTTTGAGGGTTACACCAGTCTCAGTAAGCAAGATAAATGGTCTGCCTATTTGTATGGCATGGAAGAATACACCTCTTCGCTACAAAATGATGATAACCCTCGACAACACATGCTGGACTTGTTGGCGGACGTTGGTTTTACTGATTGTTTTGTCGAAACTAGGGAGCGTGATTATAAATACACCTGGGATGCATTCAAAAGTGAGTTGACACTGGTGGCTTGTTCAAGCGGAAGAATTATATTCACTTTGTGTTGTAGAAAATATGCGTGCCATATCTCCTTATATACATCGCATTCCCGTGACTAAAAAAGATGAGTTTATGAATGATTACGCTGAGGCAATGGCTAATTTGGAATGGGAGTATAGTTTATATAACAAATCTGATCGGACGATTCGCATGCCCTACAAGCAAATGGTGATATATGCCAGAAAGTCACCAAAGTGAGTTTGCAAATGCAAATTAGCCCATGAGCATCCCCTTAGGGGACAGGGGCAAACTTCTCACATGTCTGTTAGTTTTTGCTATTGAAATAATAAAAAAATTCTTTTATACCTAAGTATATGAAATCATTTGAATGTATAATTTATCTTAAGATATGTTGCCAATTAGGCAAGAGATATTGGGAAATCACTCACTCAACTAAATGTGTAATTCAAAATACCAAACATTTTTGTTAAAACAATAATTTTTGTTTGCTGAAAATGGGAAAGCAGGCATTACTGCTGATTCAGCAAACATGCTGTTTAAGCAAACATTCTCTTCTACCATTTTAACTAACAAAATCTGCTGTTTTAAATGCAAAAATCTGCTGAAAACATTGAAGACGTATTACTGCTGAACTGACGAGAAAGCTTTTGGCTTTTGGTTTATTCTATGCTAATAATAGCATAGAATAAACGCACCACTATAGGATAGGGGGTATATTCATTCTGTTTGCAACACATCGAAATATCAAATTCTAAGACTATTTAACGATGTCCGGGTGTCTGTCCGTTCGTCTGTTGTAATCACTCTACAGCCTTCAAAAATTATGATATTGAGTTGAAATTTGGCACTAATGTGTCTTTTTGATGCACGCTGGTTAAGGTATTGAACGGGCCAAATCGGACCATATTTGGATATAGCTGCTATACAGACCGATCTGCCAGTAAAGGGTTTAAAGCCCATAAATGCTTTATTTTTTACCCGATTTCGCTGAAATTTGAAACGGTGAGTAGTTTTAGGCCTCCCGATATCAGGCTCAAATATAGTTCAGATCGGACCGATCTGACTTTAAAGGGTCTGCAGCCCATGAAAGCTTTATTTATTACCCGATTTCGCTTAAATTTTAAACAGTGGGTCATTTGAAACCTCCCGGCATCTTACCCATATATGGTTCAGATCGGACTATATTTATATCTAAATAGCTGCCATATTGAGCGATCTGCCGATTAAAGGTCCAATATCAATAAATACTTTTTTTTTACCCGATTGCGCTGAAATTTTAAACGGTGAGTTGTTCTGAGCCTCCTGATATCCGACCTTAATATGGCTCAGATAGGACTAAATTAAGATATAGCTGTCTATAGACCGATCTGCCGGTAAAGGATCTAATGCCCATAAATGCTTTATTTATTACCCGATTTCGCTGAAATTTAAAACAGTGGGTTCCCGACATCTGACCTAAATATGGTTCAGATCGGACTGTATTTAGATATAACTGCCATATAGACCGATCTGCCGATAAGGGGCTGAAGCCTATAAAAGCTTTATCTATTACCCGATTTCGCAGAAATTTGAAACAGTGAGTTGTTTTGAGCCTTCTGATATCGGACCTAAATATGGTTTAGATCGAACTAGATTTAGATATAGCTGCCATACAGACCGATCTGTCGATAAAGGGTTAAATGCCAAAAAATGCTTTATTTTTTTCCCGATTTCGCTAAAATTTTAAATAGTGGGTTATTTTAAGCCTCCTGACATCTGACCTAAATATGGTTCAGATCGGACTATATTTATATATAGCTGCCATATAGATCGATCTGCCGTTCAAGGGTCTGTAACCCATAAAGGATACATTTATTACCCAATTTTGCTGAAATTTTAATCAGTCAATTGTTTTAAGCCACCTGCCATGTGACCCAAATATAGTAAATATCGGAATGTATTTAGATAAAGCTACCATATAGACCGATATGCCGATTAAGGGTCTGAGTCAGATCTGACTATATAGATATAGCTTTTATATAGGCCGATCTTCCAATTTAGGGTCTTAATCCCATAAAAAGTAGATTTCTTGTCTGAAAATGTTACTTGCATATGAGTTCTCGGTACCTGAATAAAATATGATCGAAACCAGCCACTATCAGGTTATAACTGTGGATATAAAGGGTGATTTTTTTGAGGTTAGGATTTTCATGCATTAGTATTTGACAGATCACGTGGGATTTCAGACATGGTGTCAAAGAGAAAGATGCTCAGTATGCTTTGACATTTCATCATGAATAGACTTACTAACGAGCAACGCTTGCAAATCATTGAATTTTATTACCAAAATCAGTGTTCGGTTCGAAATGTGTTCATTCACCGTAACGTTGCGTCCAACAGCATCTTTGAAAAAATACGGTCCAATGATTCCACCAGCGTACAAACCACACCAAACAGTGCATTTTTCGGGATGCATGGGCAGTTCTTGAACGGCTTCTGGTTGCTCTTCACTCCAAATGCGGCAATTTTGCTTATTTACGTAGCCATTCAACCAGAAATGAGCCTCATCGCTGAACAAAATTTGTCAAAATTTGAACACATTTCGAACCGAACACTGATTTTGGTAATAAAATTCAATGATTTGCAAGCGTTGCTCGTTAGTAAGTCTATTCATGATGAAATGTCAAAGCATACTGAGCATCTTTCTCTTTGACACCATGTCTGAAATCCCACGTGATCTGTCAAATACTAATGCATGAAAATCCTAACCTCAAAAAAATCACCCTTTAGTAGTGGAGTTATAATAAAATAGGATGATTATTATTATATTCTTGTTTAATTTGGTCCAGATCGGTCCAGATTTGGTTATAGGTGCCACATAGAACGATCTCCCGATTTAAAGTCATGGCCCTATAAAAAGCGCATTTATTATCCGATTTCGTTGAAATTTGACGCAGTGACTTATGTAAGGCTTTTCGAAATCTATGTCCTGTATGGTTCAGATTATGTCTGCCTATTGCGGCCGATCATGTGTTTTCGATTACTTAAGACATGCTTCCGAAAGGGAGACATGCTTCCGAAAGGGACCATGCGCGACCATGGGAAATTATGCTGGAAGAGAAGAATCTTATTTGTGAAATATTACAGAAAGACATTATCTGGGCAATAGAGGATGGCTGTCGATCATATGACATGACTGTCGATGCTAAATTATATGAAAAAACAAGTAAGGTCGGACCAAAGTCGGTCGATGGCGACCTTTTGATACCCTACACCTACACAGGCAGACCGAAATAGCTAAATGGAATCAAAAAGTGGTTCTGTGGCGATCAGTATACTTAACAATGAGTCGATATCTCTTCTTTCTTTGGTGGTGAAGGTAATGTAGGTAACAGTGGTAATGAATATGGAATGTAAATTGCCTTCATTTCTGAATGGAATGTTCATGGGCATATTTGCAATTGCAGACATCTACGGAGACAAAAATTTTCATTGGTCTACTGGTCAACATCGTAATGCTGGTACTATGATTGTTTTTCACAGTTGAAAACACTTGTGTTTCGCATAATGAAATCACCAAGTTTTCTTTTCTTCAAATCCTATTACCTTAAAAGTAATAACGAAAAAATTTCACGAAAAGCTTACATAGTTCCAATCACTAGTCATGAAACTTCCTTAAATCTACCTGTGTCCACATTTATTCCCTTATTGGACTATGTTGCATTAACTGCAACATTCACTGGAACACATATGCGCATTTGTAAATAACTCATTTATGAAACTACTTTAACCTTCGCTGTTCCAAAAATTTGTATGTATGTTGTAGTCCAAACCCACCCTAGTGGGTCAACTACATACTTTGGAGGAAACAGCCATATATAACCTAAAATTCCCTACTAGTGGCACGAGAAAATGAAACAGATAGCTAAATAAAACATTGGTCCAAGGATTTCACATCTTTATAAAGTTCTGTAATAAAGGGTAACTGCCCCAAAATCACCAACACATTGATGGGGACACATTAGTCATCCCTCTAGTACAATTATTGTATTATGTCTATACTATTAAATTTGCGAGGGCTGCTAAACACATTTCTGACCAAATAATGCAAATGCAAATTTTTGTCACCAGAAATAGTTTTTTTTTTTAATTTTTAAGTATTTTCAAACCAATTGTCTAAGCTCTTTTTCCACTCCGTTTGAGACACCTCCAAAACATGGTTGATGAACGCTCCAACAGCATTCTCCGGCGACGAATATCATTGAACACGCATTTTTAGCTTAATTTGGGGGAATAAAAAGAAGTTTTGGGTGCCAAGTCCGGGCTGTGCAGCAGATGACCCATCAATTAGACGCTTCGGTCGGCCAAAAAGGAGCTGGTATAATTCGATGTCTGAGAACTCGCATTGTCATGGTGAACAATGATTCGTATTCCTGCTGTTTGTTTTTTGAGTTTCTCCCAAGACTTCAGACAATAAAATTGTGATGTACCACTCAGAATTGAATGTCCTTGCTCAAGCGGAACGGCTGCCACATGAGCATTTGCTTCGAAGTGCTTCTTCCACGAATAGGTTTGGTTTAAGTGGCAGTCTGCCATCATACTCACTTAGACGTTTTTATCCATTGTGATACCACAGAAACAGAAGAAGGAAGATGCCTTCTAGTTCCTAACGTTGAACCATCCAGATTGCTTTAAAAAGCCCAATAACTTGCGAATGTTCACATCCGCTTAATCAGACAGGTTTTCAAAGAAATGAGAGTCTAAAGTGTAACTCCTTCTGACTGCTAGTGCTACACACACACACATAAGACATTCTATATCTTCTTCTTCGATGTCCTTCGATGTCCACTATCTAATTGGAAAACATATCAGCATGTTTTCCGATTAGACAGTGACCTGTCATGACGGACACAATGACTGAGACATATTTCCTAACCAGTGATAGCAAAGCGGAAAACCTCCTCAAGTCTAAATTAGGCCACATAGTTTTGGAATGCTCATAGCCCCCTCTTTGTGACCATCTATCATTCGTTGTCCTTCGGGCCTGGTCCTGAAAACTTTCTTCCACGAATATCTTTCATTGGATTTGGCTCGTCTTCGAAGATCCACACGGTTGGTTGCAGTTTATATACATACACTTTATTATATACATAAAGGGTGATTTTTTAAGAGCTATAGAAGTTTTTCAAAAAACATAAAATTCAGAAAAACTATAAAATCTTTATTTGCATCAATAGTACGGTCCATATAATTTAATGTTTGAAGATTATTACATACAATTGTTGACCATGACAGCGCCTCAAATGACCCATCCGCTTAGTCCGATTTTGGCATACTTTTTCCAACATTTCGGCCCGTCTTGTTGAAACCACAGTTCATGGAAATCAAGCTCATGCATTTTGGGCAAAACCAGATTGATATCATCGCACGATAGCGCTCACCATTCACAGGTACGTCACGATTCGCATCATCTTTGCAGAAGTACGTTCCAATGATGTCACCAGCCCATAAACCGCCACAAATTGTGACTTTTTCTGGATGCATTGGTAGCTCTTGCAATAATAATAGACCAAACTGAAGATATTTGCCAGTGAAACAAAACACGAAACGTGCGTTAGCTATTTAACCAGTGTCACCATAAAGGTAATAGCAAAAAATTTCCCTTTTTATACACTTTGTAGGATTATTCATTACTTCAAGGTTTTATAAACGGAGTGACCAGATTAGTACACCCCCACTTTGTGGTGATATGGGGTATGAAACTATAGACACAGATGTATTTTAGACCTACAATAAAACAAATGCTCATTTATTTTGAACACGCAGTTAAAAGTAAACATTTTCAAATATTTCATACTAGAATCAAAAGTCAATAAAACACTTGTACACTCATAGAAAAGAGTATGACGATAATAGCAAACAATGTTTGCTGGTTTGTAGTACTTTAGTTTGCTGCTATTGTAGTAGTTCTTCTGCGGCTAAAGCAAAATGTTTGCAATTTCAGACCAGCAGGCAGGCTGATAAAAAGTCTGTCGTTTGCTTAAAATGTCTGCTGCTCAGTTTAGACGTTACGAGAAGAGCAAACTAAAACAAAATAGAATAATACAAGTAAGAGTAAGAGTGAGCTAAGCTAGGCCGGGCCGAATCTTATGGATGGTATCTGTCGAGTTCTTTACGCAGTATCTCTTTTAAGGCAAACAAAGAATAAGGTCGGAGGAGGAGAAGCTATATCAAGTTATAGTCCGATTCGGGGCTCAAGACGTAAAATCGGGAGATCGGTTTATATGGGAGCTGTATGATGCTATAGATCGATTCAGCCCATATTGCACAAGTATGTTGAAGGCCAATGGGAGAAGCCGTTGTACAAAATTTGTGCCAAATCGGATAAGAATTGCGCCTTCTAAAAGCACAAGAAATCAAGATCCCAAATCAGTTGATTTGGCAGCTTATCAGGTTATGAACCGATTTGAACCATACTAAGCACAGCTGTTGGAAGTGATATCAAAACACTAAGTGCAAAATTGCGCCCTCTATAGGCTCAAAAAGTCAATACCCAAGATCTGTTCATATGGCGGCTATATCAAAACATGGACCGATTTGGCCCATTTGCAATCCCAACCGACCTCTGCTAATAAGAAGAAGGCTATCTTTACTCCTTTAAAAGTTACAGGACGTATGGACGGACAACTCGTATCCATTTTTAAACTGTAATAACTACGATTGACAAATGACAACATTATTGCAAATTAACCGAAATCGGAAGAACATATTTATGTGATCTAATTCTGAACAGATATTGACCATCGCGCTTGGACCATACTTAGTAAAGTTGTTGGAAGTTATAACGAAACACGTCATGCCAAATATCAGCCAAATCGGATGGAAATTGCGTCCTCTAGAGGCTCAAGAAGTAAAATAGGGAGATCAGTTTATATGGGAACTGTATCAGGCTATAGACCGAATTAGATTATATTCGACACGTATGTTGAAGGCTATAAGAGAAGCCGTTATACAGCCAAATCGGATAATAATTACGCCCTCTAGAGGCTCAAGAAGTCAAGATCCCAGATAGGTTTAAACGACAGCTATATCAGGTTATGAACCGATTTAAACCATACTTAGTCAAATAGGATAAAAATTGTGCCCTCTAGCGGCTCAAGAAGTCAATATCCCAAATCGGTTTATATGGCAGCTTTATCAAAACGTTTACCGATATAGCCCATTTACAATCCCAACCGACTTACACTAATAAGAAATATTTCTGCAAAATTTCAAGTTTACTAGCTAGCTTTACTCCTTCGAAAGTTGGGGTGCTTTCGAATGACAGACGGACAAGGCAAGATCGACTTAAAATGTCATTTCGATCAAGAATATATATACTCTGTGGAGTCTTAGACGAACATTTCGAGGAGTTACAAGGAGAATGACGAACTTTGTATACCTCCATCCTATGGTGGAGGGTATAATAAGTATGTGTGCAATTTCAAGCGCTTAGCTTTGATGCAAAACAATGTTGCTATTTTCCATCTTAATGACAAAAGTAATTGAACAACGATTAAAGGAAAAACTTTTCACTACTTTAAACAATTTGCCATTTCATAACCTATAATCTTTATCACATTTATGCAAATTACTGTTATTTATTATTTCTGTGTAAGTTTAAAGTTTCCAGAAAATATGTATATACTCAAAAAAAAGTGAACTCCAAACGAATGAAAATTGAACTAAATGGTAGTAAAATTCATCATGATTTGGCGCTAAAGATTTTTTGCCACGTTTGGTATACACAACTCCTTATTTTTATACCCACCACCGAAGGATGTGGGTATATTCGTTTTATCATTGCAACACATCGAAATATCCATTTCCGACCCTATAAAGTATATATATATCCTTGATCAGCATAAAAATCTAAGACGATCTAGACATGTCCGTCCGTCTGTCTTTTGAAATCACGCTACAAATTGCAAATTTTGCCAATGAACATTCCACTAAGGAACAGGGGCAAACTTCTCACATATCAATGAGTGCAATCCAATTCAAGTTTAAGCTCAATGATAAGGGGCCTCCTTTTTATAGCCGAGTCCGAACGGCGTGACGCAGTGCGACACCTCTTTGGAGAGAAGTTTTACATGGCATAGTACCTCACAAATGTTGCCAGCATTAGAAGGGGAAAGCCGCCGCTGAAAATTGTTTCTGGTGGTCTCGCCAAGATTCGAACCCAGGCGTTCAGCGTCATAGGCGGACATGCTAACCTCTGCGCTACGGTGAAATCACGCTACAGTCTTCAAAAATAGAGATGTTGAGCTGAAACTTTGCACAGATTCTTTTTTTGTCGATAAGCAGGTTAAGTTCGAAGTTGGGCTATATCGAACTATATCTTGATATAGCCCCTATATAGACCGATCCTCCGATTTAGGGTCTTAGGCCCATAAAAGACGCATTTATTGTCCGATGTCGCCGAAATTTGGGACAGTGAGTTAAGTTAGGCCCTTCGACATTCTTCGTCAATTAGGCTCAGATCGGTCTAGATTTGAATATAGCTGCCATATATTGCCAATAGATCGATCCTCCGATTTAGGGTCTTAGGTTAATATAAGCCACATTTTTTATCCGATTTTGCTGAAATTTGGGACAGTGAGTTGTGTTAGGCCCTTCGACATACTTCGTCAATTTGGTTCAGATCGGTCCAGATTTGGATATAGCTGCCATATTGACCGATCCTCCGATTTAGGGTCTTAGGTCCATAAAAGCCACATTTATTATCCGATTTTGCTGAAATTTGGGACATTGAGTTGTGATAGGCCGCTTGACATACTTCTGCATTATGGCACAGATTGGTCCAGATTTGGATATATCGCCATATATACCTCACTCTCGGTTTTAGGGCCATAAAAAGCGCATTTATTGTCCGATGTCGCCGCAATTTAGGACAGTGAGTTGTGTTAGGCCCTTCGACAACCTTCTTCAATTTCACTCAGATTGGTCCAGATTTGCATATAGCTGCCATATAGACCGATCTCTCGATTTAATGGTTAAGGCCAGAAAAGGCGCATTTATTGTCCGATGTTGCTGAAATTTGGGTCAGAGAGTTATTTTAAGCGCCTCCACATATTTCTGCAATTTGGTCTAGATCGATCAAGATTTGCATATAGCTGTCATATAGACCGATATCTCAATTTAAAGTCTTGGCCCCAAAAAAGTCGCATTTATAATTCGATTTGACTAAAATTTGACACATTGACATATGTTAGGCTTTTTGAAATCCATGTTGTATATGTTTCAGATTGGTTTATTTTTAGATATAGCTACTAAACAGACCAAATTTGTTATACACAATTGAACAATGACTTGTACTTATTAGTATTCGATCCAAATCGGATCATATTTCGATATAACTGCTATTGGACATAAGGTATGCAATTTTCACCGGATTTTAATGAAAGGTGGTCTACATATATACCAGAGGTAAACAATGTTCAAGGTATCCAAAGTTCTGTTTAAAATTTTCGAGAAGTTGGAAAATCTGAACTCTATAACAGTATGTTTTGAAAATAATAATAAGAAAAATTGTTATACGTTTAACACCGATTTCAAACAAATTTGTCGTATGGTAACCCTTAAATTATTATAACCTCCACCATAAGACTGGTGTATACTAATTTCGACTTTTCGTGTGTAACACCTCGAAATAATCGTCTAAGGCCCATAAACTATATAAATCTTGATCGTCATGACATTTTAAGTCGATCTAGCCATATCCGTCCGTCTGTTTGTCGAAAGTACGCTCACTTCCGAAGTAAAGCTAGGCGCTTGAAATTTTGCACAAATAATTCTTATCAGTGTAGGCCGTTTGGGATTGTAAATAGGCCATATAGGTCCATGTTTTGATATAGCTGCTGTATAAACCGATCTTGGATCTTGACTTCTTGAGCCACTAGAGGGTGCACTTCTTTTCCGATTTGACTGAAATTTCGCATGAAGTGTTTTGTTACGACTTTCAGCATCTGTGCTAAGCACGGTTCAAATCGATCCATATCTTGATATAGCTGCCATAGAAACCGATCTTACATCTTGACTTCTTCAGCCACTAGAGGGCGCAATTATAATCCGATTTGGCTGAAATTTTGAGCAAAGTGTTATGTTTTGTCTCGCAAAAAATACACTCTGATTTAAATTTAAGCGAAATCGGGTAATAAATAAAGCTTTTATTGGTTTCAGACCCTCAATTGGCAGATTGGTCTTTACGACAGCTATATCTAAATATAGCCCGATCTGAATAACATTTGGGTTGTATATCGGAAGGCTTAAAACAACTTACTGTGTCAAATTACAGCGGAATCGGGTAATAAATAAAGCATGTATGGGCTTGAGACCCTTAATTGTCAGATGTGTCTACATGGCAGATGTATCTAAATATAGCCCGATCAGAACTATATTTGAGTCGAATGTCGGAAGGCTTAGAACTAAGTCGGGTAATAAATGCAACTTTTATGGGCATCAGCCCATTAATCGGCAATACTGTCTATATATCAGCTATATCCATATATGGTATAATCTGAACCCAATTCGAGTAGGATATCGGGAGACTTAAAGCAACTAACTGTTTCATATTGTATTTCGGCAAAATCGGGTGATAATTGCAGCTTTTGTGGGCTTCAGACCCATAATCGTCAGATTGGTTTATATTGCAGCTATATGCAAATATGGTCCGATCTGAACCATATTTGAGTCGGATGGCGGGAGGCTTAAAACAACCCACTGTTTAAAATTTCAGCGAAATCGGTTAATAAATGCAGCTTTTAGGGGCTTCAGACCCTTAATCGGCAGATCGATCTATATGGCACATATATCCAAATACGGTCTAATGTGAGCCATATTTGAGCAGGATGTGGGGAGGCTAAGCAACTTAATGTTTCAAATTTCAGTAAAATCGGTAATAAATGCAGTTTTTGTGGGCTTTAGGCCCTTAACCGGTAGATCGATTTATATGGCAGCTATATCTAAATATAGTCCGATCCGAACCATATTTTGGTGGGATGTTAGGAGGCTTACAATAAATCAATGTTTCAAATGTCAATTAAATTGGATAATAAAAAAAATCTTTTATGGGCTTTAGTTCCTTTGTCAGCAGATTGGTCTATATGGCAGCAATATCCTTAACCTGCGTCAAGCAAAAAGACGTATCTGTGGCAAATTTTAGCTCAATATCTCAATTTTTGAAGGCTGTAGAGTAATTACAACAGACGGGCAGGTAGATGGACAGACAGACGGACGGAGGACGGACTGAAACACGGACATCTTTAAATCGCCTTAAAATTTTACGACGATCCGAAATATATATACTTTGTTGGGTCGGAAATGAACATTTCGATGTGTTGCAAACGGAATATTTAAATAAATATACTCCATATACTATGGTGATGAGAACGAGGTTGCCTTTTAAATTTCGGGATTATGGGACAAAAAACAGATATTAATCAGTCGAAAGTCGCTTTATTGTTTTCCAAAACATTCCACGTTTGAACCAATTGTCGAAGTACTTTGCCACTCTGATTGAGGTATCTCCGAAACATGCATTCTGAATGCAGCAACCGCTTCTTCAGGTGTCGAAAAACGTTGACCTCTCATTTTAGTTTTTACGTATGCCAATAAAAAGAAGTCATTCGGTGCCAAGACAATACTATACGGCGGATGACTCATTAAATCGATGTTTTGAGTGCTCAAAAATGCAATTGTTTGAGCCGATGTGTGAGAGCTCGCATTGTCGCGGTGAAGAGTGATCCATCTTCGGCGGTTGGTTTTCATGATTACTTCGAAGACAACTGGCAAACAAATGATTGTATACCACTCGAAATCGACTATCTTGTGTTCTTCTAGTAGTACAATTGCGACATGTCCAGTTTTTTCGAAAAACAGGCGATCATTTGCTTGGAAGTGCTTCGTGCGCGAGCAACTTTTGTTGGATTTGGCTCATATTGAAACACTCTTACAGTCGACTGCTGTTTACTTTCGGGTTCATACGCGTAAATCCACGATTCATCATCCGTCACAAAGTCATAGACATATTACGAAGCGATCGCATTTTGGAGCATTACTATCGACCAATCGACACGAGCCTTTTTTTTGAATGTATGCTGATCCCACTAATACCTAAGGTTGTCTCAATCTCACGATAGATCACATGACGATCTTGCAATATCAGTTGGCGCACAGCATCAATGGTTTTTGGAACAACAATTTATTTTGGACGACCTTCACGAATTTCGTCTTGGAGTGAACTACGACCTCGGTTGAATTCATCATACCATTGATAAAAACTGGTCCTTGATGGAGCTTTATCGCCAAAAATTTAATTATATTCAACGATGCACTGTTGTTGAGTTAATCCACGTCGAAAGTCGTCCAAAATATCCGCACGAAAATGTTCACGATTTAATTTCATCTTTTGGGCGTGAACTATCTTAAGTTACTGTAAACAACACAAATATCGCTCGTATGTCAAAACGTTCTGAGTACGTATAACTTCAAAAATGTCAAGGGTTGCAACGCAAGGGTTGTCCAATCTCGAAATATAAAAGGGAACTCTCGTGCATGAATGTTTTGGGCAGATATGCAACTATATGCATTTAAAGTAACATTTGCTAAAATATGTACAAACAAATCAATGACATTTTAATCTACTGCTCTTGATTCGTAAAAATATTTATTTTTGCCTTCGTATTTAGACGAACGACAACGAAGATACATTTGCATAGATTTCCGAACCCTAGTTAAAAATGTTCAATATTTTAGCAGATTTTTGTTGCTGAAACAGCATATTTTGTTAGTTAAAATAGCTGACCAAAATGTTTGACATGTTAACAAGCTTAGGTTGGTTAAAACAGCAGTCATATCTGGTTTACCATTTTCATAAGACAAAAACTATTTTCAATAACAAATTTCGTTGAGTGTAGGAATAGTACCAATGTTTACTGCGCAAAACATATATGAGTTAGTAGTTGCAGCACAATATAATTTTGTAGAAGAAAGCGAGCAACCTACCTGCAGACACAGACACTAACTCTTTGCAGTTTAAACCGAAAAGTCACCTCAGATCGATATAAGTAGCTTTTACATTTCTTTGAAAAAAAAAAAACCAAATATTATTTTAATATGAACGATCCCAAATTGTACTTGGAAGCTCATGAGTTACAAAGGAAAGACGCCGAAAACTTTTATGAGGAGTTTGCATCAAAAATACTATGGCGAAGTGATGGCTTGGATACACTCATTGATATTGGTTCAGGTCCAGGAGATACAACGGCTGATATTGTATATCCCCTTATGCCAGTCAACTTTCAACGATTCGTATTCTCCGACATTCAACCCAGTATGGTGGAATTTTCCAAACAGAGATATAACCATCTAGAAAAAAATGAATTTCATGTTTTGAATATCGAAACGAGTGATGATCTTCCAAGCGATTTAGAAGGAAAATTTGATCATATTACATCAAACTACTGCTTGCAGCTTGTCCCCAATTTAGGGTATGGTATTCATGAAATAGCACACAAAATACTAACGAGAATATTACATAAATATTACAAATTTGTATTTCCTCAAACAACAGGCAAGCTTTTCGTAATATCTACAAACTTTTGCGTCCCGAAGGTGGTGATATTTTAATCAATACTGCACCCTATGTATCTGACTTTGAGGGTTATACCAGTCTCAGTAAGCAAGATAAATGGTCTTCCTATTTGTATGGCATGGAAAAATACACCTCATCGCTACAAAATAATGATAACCCTCGACAATACATGCTGGACTTATTTGCGGACATTGGTTTTATTGATTGTTTTGTTGAAACTAGGTAGCGTGAATACAAATACAACTGGGAGGCTTTTAAAAGTGAGCTCTCAGTGGGGGTTTGTTCAAGCAGAAGAATTATATTAATTTTTGTTTGTAGAAAATATGCGTGCAGCATCTCCTTATATACATCGCATTCCCGTAACTAAACAAGATGAGTTTATGGATGATTACGCTGAGGCCATGGCTAATTTGGAATGGAAGTATAAGTTGTACAATAAATCTGATCAGACAATTCGCCCTATAGGCAAATGGTGATATATGCCAGAAAGTCACCACAATGAGTATGCAAATGTAAATTTGCCCATGAACATTCCATTAAGGAACAGGGGCAAATCTCTGACATATCAGAGAGTTCATACTATTGAAAGAATAAAGAAAAACTTTGTATGTGTATACCTACACTGAAATAATTTGAATTTGTTGTTTTACTTAAGTTCTGTTGCCAAGTATTCCTTATATATTGGCGAATCACACAGTCAACGAAATATTTTATTCAAAATAGCAAATATGTTTGCTAAAATAACAGTTTTTGTCTGTTGAAAATGGGAAAGCAGGCATTACTGCTAAAAATTTGCTAAAATATTGATGACGTAGTACTGCAGAACTGGCAACAAAAAGTTTTCTTTTTGTTTTATATTATGCTATTACTAGCATCCCGTTGGTCCGCTTTGCTAGCCCCGTTTTTATATTCCTTTTTAGTGTAGGACTTCCAAAATTCTAGGCAGGCACTCAGTTTATAAGATTATGAAGTGTTGTAATAATTGCGTTTATAATTTCAGAAATCGGTTCCATTATGGAAAGAAAGTACCAAATAGTACCAAGAATAACAATATATTGGAAAAATCATTAAGTAGCTCAATATATATTCACAAGGTATTAATGAACCGCAATTTTATACACTTGAGCTCAATTTATAAAGAAAGTACCATTTTGAATGTTTTAATACCTATTTTGCTCTTTTTGGTACCAAAATGTACGTCATTCGAAAGAATCATTTAGTAGCCCATTATATATTTCCTTCTTGTACCTACATGTCAAATTTCTGGCCTCTTGCTTCATCTGCTAAGAATGTACCAAATCGTACCAGTTTTGGTACCAAAATATATGTATTTTCAAAGATAATTTTTTCACCTATAATATAGTTTTTAGTTGTTGTTGTTTTTGTTTTTGTTGTAGCAGTGTGTTGTACTCTGAGGCGGCAACCCTTGCCGAAGAAGTCTTTCATCGGGTCAATCCGGTACGTACAACCGGCTGCCATGGGATTGTATATTTCTGAGTTGTACCTACATGCTAAATTTCCGACCTCTAGTTGTTTCATTTAGAAGAAAGAAGAAAGTACCAAATAGTACCAATTTTGGTTCCAAAATGTGCAAATGGTGAATATATCATTTAGCCACCCATTATTTATTTCTTAGTTGTACCCATGTTGTACTACATGCCATATTTCAGACCTCAAGATCCATCTGAATAGAATGTACAAAATAGTACCAATTTTAGTAATAAAATGTTCGAATTTTGAATTGATCATTTAGACATCCATCATATATTTCTAAGTTTTACCTACATCCCAAATATCAGCCCTCTAGCTACATCTGCACAGAAAGTATCACATGGTACTGATATTGGTACCAAAATGTACGATTTGTAAAAAGATCATAGGCACCCATCATAATTTTCCTAGTTGTACCTACATGTCAAATTTCAGACCTCTAGCTCTATCTGTAATGAAAGTACTAAATGGTACCGATTGCGGTACTAAATGTACGTCTTCCGTTACCGGTACTATTTGACCATTTTTTTATTTTTTCCCTCATCCTTTTGCACCAGATGTCTTTTAAATCAAGTTTCAAAATTCTACCTCTATCCATCTGTCTTGTGCAAAGTTCAACCATTTCGTACCTCCTTGGTACTTTTCTTAGAAGTTAAATGTACAAATTTCCGAAAAGTTTATGGTCGCCAAAGTGTACCCGAGTTTCAAAATTCAGAGCTCTAGCTCAATTAACCAAGAAATTACCAAATATTGCCAATTGCGGTTCCAAACGTACTATTTTTCCCACTTCCGGTACGATTTTTCGAAATTTTTTCCACCATACCTTATTTAATTTGAGCCCAAGAACATAATTTTAGCCCTTTCCGTTTGCGCTGGGCAAATATGTAAGATTTCGTACTTTTTAGTACCTAAATATGCGAATATAACCAAATCCGGCCTTATCCCGTGCCTATGACCCAAGACCAACATTCGTGCAAAATTTCATGATTCTAGCTTTATCTTATATAAAGGAGGCTTCCAGATTGCCGAAACTCATGGCGAAGAACAGTCCGTACATGGGAACTTATAGAGGCCACATGGTGAGTGTACTATCTCTCTCCGGGACACATTTTCTGCATTGCAACCTGAACTGCAACTGAACAGGGGAATACATCCATGGAATAACCCAATATTCCGACGACAATGAAGAGGAAGGCGACGACGCCGACGCTTGTGAACTGCTGCTCTCTAGGTTCGCACAGTACCTTGCAACATATTCAGTGCGACTATACTCCCGTAGTGACGTAAGGCCAGAGCAAGATCCGAAATGCATCCACTCCATGCACAGGTTAGGTTAGGTTAAGTTAAGTTTAAGTGGCAGTCTGTCATAAGACTCACTTAGACGTTTTCGTCCATTATGATACCACAGGAACAGAAGAAGGAAGATGCCTTCTAGTTCCTACCGCTGAACCATCCAGATCGCTTTAAAAAGCCCAATAACTTGAGAATGTTCACATTCGCTAAATCAGACAGGTTCCCAAAGAAATGAGAACTTAAAGTGGAACTTCTTCTAACTGCTAGTGTGGGACACACACACAGAAGGTGTTCTATAGTCTCTACTTCTTCGATGTTCTCATAGCTTCTGCAAAGGTCGTTTCTAGCAACCTTCAGTCTGTCAGCATGTTTTCCGATTAAACATTGCCCTGTCATGACGGACACAATGACTGAGACGTCTATTCTACAGCAAAGCAGTAGACCTCTTCAAGTCTAGATGAGGCCAAATAGTTTTGGAATGCTCACAGCCCCCTCTTTGTGATAATCTTTCATTCGTTGCCCTTCGGGCCTGGTCCTGAAAACTTAGCTTACATATCGCTAGTGGCATACCCACAGATTCCAGTATCCCTGGAATATGTAGGGTAGTGCCTAGTCTCGCAAGCTCATCCGCTTTACAATTCCCTGGGATATCTCTGTAGCCCGGCACCCAGAAGAGGTGAATTTTAAACTGTTTAGCCATCTCGTTGAGAGATCTGCGACAGTCGAGTCCGGTTTTTGTGTTCAGAAACACGTTCTCCAGTGATTTAAAGGCTGCCTGGCTCTCTGAGAAGATATTTATGCCAATCGTTTTAATGACCTTATATCTTAGCCATTCCAACACTTCTTTAAATACCAGGATCTCTGCCTAATACACTGCAGTTGGACGGGTAACCCTTTCGATATGATAATTTTTAGTTTGGAACCATCCGTATAGAAGTCTATGTAACTTCTGTAACCAGCGGCTCGGGTAGGGTTTAATCCACACTGCCTGGAACATCGAATATTATATCAAGGATAACAACGGCATTGGTCCCTGCAATTTGAGAAGCCACAATGTCCAGAGGCATAAGAAGTAGCTTTAAATTCAGTGCATCAGATGGAGTCGTCCTCAGTGCGGCTGTGATGCACAAACAAGCCATCCTTTGGATCCGATTAAGTATTGAGCAGTAGGTGGATTTTTGAAGCGCCGTCCACCAGTCTACAACACCATACAGCATTATAGGTCTGACAACTTCAGTATATACCCAATGCATGACTCGCGGTCTAAATCCCCAACTTTTGCCAATGGTTACACCGGTTACACCTCACCGACTCCGACTGATGATGAATGCGTTTCTGGCATTCGGAACAAAACCAGGGTCGGGGTTCTTTTGAATCCACGGCACGGACCAGAATCGTGCGGAGAAGGCACTCTGAGATATACCTCTCCCATGACGAAAAAAGGACGAACACGTACACTAATGTTTTGTTGTCGTCTTACAAAAGCACCGATGTCTTGTTAAAATAGATGAATTCCGCTAAGCTCAGCTTCGCGAAAAAGTGAACTAAGTTCAATAATTCAATAAAAACTCAACTGTACTTTTATAATTCAATAACAAAGTAATTCTTACTTCAGGATTTAAAACGAAATAGCATGAGTCCCTGATCCGCCTGAGTCGATGGAACCTGTCAAGGATTATCGCGATGCTGTCTGGCCACTGGCCTATTGCAAATCATGCAAGGCATTTGAAACTTCCATAAAACGACCACTGCCGCACCGCGTAGACGAGGAGGAGTAGATAGTTGAACACTTATCTGCTCCTGGCCTGTGCTGCTGAAAGGTAGACTTAGAGCTCTAAGTCATCTGTTCCTTCATGGCCTTATGAAGACCATGGTGTTAGGTATGGCAAGGATCTCAATTATCTCCTCCTCGTTTACACAGCTGCAGCATTGGTCGTCTGTTCCAAGTTTTTAATGCCTTGCATGATTTCCAATAGGCCGTTAAGCAATGCGCAATCACACCAAACCATAGCTCCCATATACATAAACTGATCTCCCCATTTTTTACTTCTTGACTTTCCACAAATTTATAAGAAATTTATAAAAGTGGTTTAGGAAATTTGTAAAAATAGAGACAAAAAACTACCCAAAATTTCTAACGAACTAGGTAAGACACTCCATATTTTCAACAAACAACATATAATTTAAGTTTCTCTAAATATCGGCCCAGCCGTTTTTTTTTTATTTTAACAAATTTATTTATATATGTACTTAAGATTAAACTACGTTAGTGCTATATTTTATTCACACTCATTTTTTGTCCATATGCCACAATTACATCCGCAGATAAGATACTTCCGGTTCTCTGGGGATCTGTGTTTAACCTTTCAGCAGCGAGTTGGGCCAAAATATCACCGAGTTCATCCATAAATTCTGAATGCCTTGATTCCGGTATAAAATCCAATGCGTGGCAAACGGATATCATGTTCTCTGCAATATTTGAAAATTTGCAATTCAATATACACAGAGAAAAAATAGATGAATATTTCGTGGTTTATGCAACGGAATGACTAGATAAGTATACCCCCTATTCTAAGGTGAAAGGTATAAAAATCGGAAACATTTTACCATACACTTTTTTGGAGCTCTATTCATTTAAACTTATTTCAGTTAGAGTCAGCTCGTACATAGGTTTGGTTATAGTAACCATCTTTAGCCACACCGTTCTTATTACCTTTTAAACCTTCTTCAGTTTCATAGTCGTACACGGTTGACTCCATGTCCACTCGTATGTTTTCAAATCCCGCTGCTTTCATCATCTCGGAAAATTCAGCTTTACAATCTTTTGAATTTTCGAAAGTTAACATGAAGTTATCCTCTCCTCTAGTATAAGGGTACCATTTTGGGCTAGTGCTCAGTTCATTACACGCATTAAAAATCGTATTAAAAGCAAAGAATACTATCACACAATCACCACCATTTGGACTAAGCAGGTCGAAAGTATTTTTAAGAGCCTTTCTGCAAATTGAAGAGATGAATAATAAAAAAACAAGTAAAAAGACGTTAAGTTCGGCCGGGCCGAACTTTGGATACCCACCACCTCGGATATATATGTAAGCCACCTATCGTCATAATCCGATGAAAAATGCATAATCTATGCCCCCATAGCAGCTTTAACGAAATAGGATCCCATTTGGACCAAATTATACACGGATATTGCAAATTGCAAATTTTGCCAATGAACATTCCACTAAGGAACAGAGGCAAACTTCTCACATATCAATGAGTGCAGTCCGATTTAAGTTTAAGCTCAATGATAAGGGGCCTCCTTTTTATAGCCGAGTCCGAACGGCGTGCCGCTGTGCGACACCTCTTTGGAAAGAAGTTTTACATGGCATAGTACCTCACAAATGTTGCCAGCATTAGGAGGGGAAAACCACCGCTTAAAATTTTTTCTGATGGTCTCGCCAGGATTCGAACCCAGGCGTTCAGCGTCTTAAGCAGACATGGTAACCTCTGCGCTACGGTGGCCTCCAATTAAGTAGTGTAATAAGTACAAGTTATTGTTAAATTTTGTAAATCAAAATATTGGTATTTTTGATAGCTATATCCAAATATAGACCGATCTGAACCGTATACGACAGGGATATCGAAAAGCCTAACATAAATAGCTGTGTCAAATTACAGCGAAATCGGATTATAAATGTGCCTTTTATGGGGCCAAGACTTTAAAACGAGAGATCGGTCTATATGGCAGCTATATCCAAACCTGGACCGATCTAGGCCAAATTAAAGAAAGATATCGAAGACCCCAACACAACTCACTGTCCCGAATTTCGGCGAAATCGGACAATAAATGCGCTTTTAATGGGGCCAAAACCATAAATCGAGAAATCGGTCTATATGGCAGCTATATCGAAATCTGGACCGATCGGAGCCAATTTGAAGAAGAATGTTGAGTGGCCTAACACAGTTTTCTGTACCAAATGTCAGCAAAATCGGATAATAAATGTGGCTTTTATGGGCTCAAAACCTTTAATCGAGAGATCGGTCTATATGGCAGCTATATCCAAATCTGGACCGATCTGGTCCAAATTGAAGAAGGATGTCGACTGGCCTTACACAACTCACTGTTTTACATTTCAACAAAATCGTATCATAAATATGGCTGTTATGGGCCCAAAACCTTAAATCGAAATCGGGGTATATGACAGCTATATCCAAATTTGAACCGATCCGGGCCAAATTGAAGAAGGATCTCGAAGGGCATAACACAACTCGCTATCCCAAATTTCGGCGAAATCGGACAATAAATGCGCCTTTAATGGGTCCAAGACCTTAAATCGAGAGATCGGTCGATATCTAATTAGACTTTAATTTGGATACCAATTAAAATAGCGATTTATGACCTTGTAAGATTTTCCTACCATAGGACAAAAGATTTGGATTTCCACACCTTTAAAAGGCCATATCGGATAAAATATTATATGGGAGTTATATTGATGGTGGGGCGCACGTATTGGAACGTCAATTTAAACGTCTCATGTAAAATCGGGCGAACATTTTGGATTCTACAGCCTTAAAAAGCCATATCGGATGAAAGATATATATGGGAGCTATATCTAAATCCAAACCGATTTTTATGAAATTTTGCACACATATGAAGACGTCAAATAAAGCACCTCATGCGAAATTTTGTAAAGATCGGACCAAAATTGTGGCTTTTACAGCTTTAAAAAGCCAAATCGGATGAAAGTTATATATGGGAGCTATATCTAAATCTGAACCGATTTTTATGAAATATTGCACATACAATGAGACTTCACAAAAATTTGGTAAAGATCGAACCAAAATTGTGGCTTCTACAGCTTTAATAGTTCAAATCGGATGAAAGATATATATGGTAGCTATATCCAAATCTAAACCGATTTTGTTAAAATTTTTCAGATATATTAAGTGCTGTAACAAAACAGTCCGTGCCAAATTTTGTGCAGATCGGTTGAAAATTGTAGCTACTACGGCCATTTAAGTACAAATCGAGAGATACATATATGTGGAAGCTATATCTAAATATGGACCGATTTTCATGAAATTTTCCACACATATTAGGACGCACAGTGGGCCAAATGGCAAAAAAATTGGAAATAAGTCTACAACATTTTATCTGTTGATTTTAGCCATACAAAATGTTCTAGACATTTGTAGAGGAGGACATAGGCTTTCAGAAAAGTGCTGTTGTTGGTCCATATCTTTAATACAGGGTGAGCTACAGGGTGTGAAAGTTGACCACTTTTGACTTCTCCAAGCTTCTGGGGGCCATAACTTTTGATCTACTCAACCGATTTACATGATTTAGGACTCTAGAGAAAGAGCTTGACAAGATCTAAAAAACTTATGCATAAAGTACCATGCCATCGTGTACTGTTAAGGAGTTATGAATTGTTTAATTTTAAAATATGAAAATTTGGCCTTGGTTTTTTTCAGTGTTTTTTTAATAACTCCGTCAATTTTAAAGCTATAAACTTCATACTTCACACAAATTATGCCAGCATATGTGTGCATAAAATACAAAAGGAATCACGTGAATATCTTTGGCGGTTTAAAAATGGCATCGTTTTCAATATGAAAAATATTTTTTTTGTCAAAAAATTGCAAAATTTTTCAAAAAAGATACTCCCATTTCCTTTAAGTTTTCGCAAACTTTGGCCGTCAAAGCATTATCATTTCTTTCCATTTTCACAAAGTCGAGGTATTAAGAAAAGTTTTAAGTGCTAATTTGGCTAATTTCGATATCAAACAACACCGTTATCTTAAGACCAAAATGGCCAATTTTTTTACTAAACTTCAAAAGTTTCTCACTGGAAAAAAAGTTCCACGGGGATTTTTTCGCTTTTTTTGAACTTAAATGAAAGCTTAAAATGTTCCCAACATTTTAAGGTATGTCTCGCCATATCCTAGCCATAAATGAGATCGTAGCGATCAAAATACTGAAAAAAGTCAATTTTCAAGTAGTGCTATATTCATTGCTAAAAAACAAGTATTACGTCACATTTTATTGCAAAGATGTTAAATAAACTTTTATTTGGTAACACTTCTTCTACAAAACACAAAAAGAATCATGGAAATATCTCTATTCTATTCCATTTTATGGAACCGGCAATAAAAAAGTCAATTTTTCAAAAAAGTCGAATTTCCCAAATTTTGTTTTTGTTGTCCTAATTGCACATGACACACTATAGCCATATTTACGCAACATACCTTATCGTAAAGGAAATTTTCATACCTTTCCAACGATGTATAAAACATTTCTCAACTCGGATTCTATCTACTCTAAAATTCATTTACACTTCATTAAACTCTATATAAAAATGTCTATTTGTGAAATGGAACCTTATATGGGGCCTACACTAAAACATTGATAGATTTGCCCAGGGTTTACAATACAAATGTGTTAGAATAAAAAAAGGTCTCCTGCCAAAGTTTAAAAAAATTGGATTAAAAATATGTGTTTTAGAGCGAAAACACTTCGCATCGGCGTGCGTTTATATGTATATTAGCTACTCCCAAAATAAAAAAGCATTTTAGTTTTGTATTATTTGATTTTATTCTCTACCAAATAATCTAAGGTATCAAAATTTAAAAGCTCTTTAATTTGAATGGCATCGGGATCGTCCTTATCTATATCGTCACATATTTTTGGTAGCCATTTAGTTCTGATGCTGTATAGTACCGGATCAGACGATAACAATAAATATTGAAGTAAATCATAATTTTGGTTAAATTTGGTGCTCTTTCGGGTATTGAAAAGCCGGAACTGTTTAACATCTCTATTACGGGATTCCTGAGCTTCTTCTGTAAGTTCTCCTAACGGAAGTATGTTGTATTCCACAATTTCCTTGCCATGATGTAAGACTTTATGTACTGTCGGTGTTAAAGCTTTCCACGAATATAAATCAGATAAAATGTTTTTTGTGTCATTACTATAAGCTTCAAATTTGGTTGAATTTATCATCTTTTTGCTATTGATTACAGCCAAAATCACTTTGAATCGTCTTAGCAAGTGTTCATCAAGACCGGTTATTTTAGATGTCGATACGGGGTCCTCAAAAAACCGCCTTGCCGAGTTGCCATCATTTGTGCTTCCGTATCCGTAAAGAGGTTTATCTATTATAAGTCCCTTTTGTTTAAACTCCAACTGGATTCGATTCTTCTCTTCCTGCCTCATTTTGTGAAGATCTTGGTTGTTTCTAGCAGAGACATCGCGGTTTCCAGGGCTAGTCCGATATTTAAGGTCATACGATAAATGCAAACAATACTCCATGAATCGAATTCTACAGTGCAGGGGCGAAATACCGAAATTGAGCGCATTTTCGTTTACTAAATTTTCATCAGACTTGTCCTCGAATTGCCCATTCTTCTTGCCACAAATATTGCATCTCCAATTGGACATAACGCCAGTTAATGCGTTTGCCACCTTTCCATCGATCATAGTGAGTTGTAGTTGAAACGAAACTTTTATATTTCTTCCCAATTGGTTTATAACAATCATGGGTAATGCAGCAATTTCTTCCTTTATTTCGTTCACCAAAGATCGTGTTGTGTTCCGGTCTTCCTTTGTATACTCAAACCGAATTGGGCGACATAAATATTTTGACCCAGGTGTTCTATTTATCCATATATCTTGAAATGCATTTTCTTTCGATGATGAAGATTGGTCCTTGTACAATCTCATTCTCAATGGTACTAATGATGCCATGAAAATTGATGCGAAGTTGGTATCTATTTCTGTTTGTTGCTTATATTCGGAAAATCCAGATGATCCATCACAACCCCATTTGCTGATCAAAACCACTTCGGAATTATTACATGTGTTCAACTGTTCTTCAGTAAAATTAGAAATAATTCTAACAGCTGTATTTTCAACAAGATCAGCAAGTTTCACTCTTGCTTTTAATTCGTCCACGTATATATTTGATGGCACCATTTTCGTCCTGGTGTTGTACAATTTATGTTTTGAGGGTAAACAACCCCATCCTTTTTCACGAAGAGCCTTCCTCATTGTTGAGTATTTGTTTCTTGAGAGGCCTAGGTTCAAAATCAGGGCCAGTGCATCTTCCTCCGTGAATTCTGTAGTCGATTTTGGAGTTGGAATACTTTCTACCATTCTCTTTACCCTTTTCGGAGATGCTAATGGTAAAACATCGACAATTCGTCCAACATTTTTTGGTTGTGTTTTTAACAATGCTGTTTTGAACGTATCTTTTATTAAATTTGGCGGATGTGCCGCCAATAGTTCCTCTTGTTTTTTCTTTTTGGTTTTCTCCGTAACTTCGTCGTATGCTTTGCTAGGCCGGCCGGGAATCAGCGGTTTAATTTCAATAAGTAGATCCGATTTCAGCCACTTCTCATACATTTTGAAAAACTTGATTTTTGCGAATGAACATTCTGGCAACCTTCTCTCAAATGATTTGTAGAATTTTTCAAGTTTGTCTAAAGCGTCTTTATTTAGCCTTATTCCATATATGTGGTCCAAAGTGTAAACAAGTTCCTTAAATGACTCCGTGTATGATTTGGAATCATTTTTGATGTCCCATACAATTTTCGAAAGAGTGGAATACTTCAGTATGACTTCCATAACTTATAAATGTCCTTTACGCCTCTACAAAATATAATGAAGAAAATTTGGATTTTGTTCAAATATTTATGCAATATATTCACAATTAATGACCCATTTCAGGTATCAGACGCAATCGTAAAAAGGGGTCCAAAGTGCCTCTTTTTACTTACTCTTCTATAATTATTTACCTGGACTCGAATTTGGTTAAAAAAAATTACAATGAATTTTTTATGGGTAGGTTTTTTCACATTCATTGATACGGTGGATTTCCTGGGAATTCGACATAGCGAAACAGGTAACATTTGTCTGCATCAAATCTTAACACAAATATATATATATATGCAGGTATATTTCTAGGTTACTTTTTATTCAAAAATCATCAGCTTACATTAAAAATAGATGTAGGTACTATACAAACGCACGCCGATGCGAAGTGTTTTCGCTCTAAAACACATATTTTTATTCCAATTTTTTTAAACTTTGGCAGGAGACCTTTTTTTATTCTAACACATTTGTATTGTAAACCCTGGGCAAATCTATCAATGTTTTAGTGTAGGCCCCATATAAGGTTCCATTTCACAAATAGACATTTTTATATAGAGTTTAATGAAGTGTAAATGAATTTTAGAGTAGATAGAATCCGAGTTGAGAAATGTTTTATACATCGTTGGAAAGGTATGAAAATTTCCTTTACGATAAGGTATGTTGCGTAAATATGGCTATAGTGTGTCATGTGCAATTAGGACAACAAAAACAAAATTTGGGAAATTCGACTTTTTTGAAAAATTGACTTTTTTATTGCCGGTTCCATAAAATGGAATAGAATAGAGATATTTCCATGATTCTTTTTGTGTTTTGTAGAAGAAGTGTTACCAAATAAAAGTTTATTTAACATCTTTGCAATAAAATGTGACGTAATACTTGTTTTTTAGCAATGAATATAGCACTACTTGAAAATTGACTTTTTTCAGTATTTTGATCGCTACGATCTCATTTATGGCTAGGATATGGCGAGACATACCTTAAAATGTTGGGAACATTTTAAGCTTTCATTTAAGTTCAAAAAAAGCGAAAAAATCCCCGTGGAACTTTTTTTCCAGTGAGAAACTTTTGAAGTTTAGTAAAAAAATTGGCCATTTTGGTCTTAAGATAACGGTGTTGTTTGATATCGAAATTAGCCAAATTAGCACTTAAAACTTTTCTTAATACCTCGACTTTGTGAAAATGGAAAGAAATGATAATGCTTTGACGGCCAAAGTTTGCGAAAACTTAAAGGAAATGGGAGTATCTTTTTTGAAAAATTTTGCAATTTTTTGACAAAAAAAATATTTTTCATATTGAAAACGATGCCATTTTTAAACCGCCAAAGATATTCACGTGATTCCTTTTGTATTTTATGCACACATATGCTGGCATAATTTGTGTGAAGTATGAAGTTTATAGCTTTAAAATTGACGGAGTTATTAAAAAAACACTGAAAAAAACCAAGGCCAAATTTTCATATTTTAAAATTAAACAATTCATAACTCCTTAACAGTACACGATGGCATGGTACTTTATGCATAAGTTTTTTAGATCTTGTCAAGCTCTTTCTCTAGAGTCCTAAATCATGTAAATCGGTTGAGTAGATCAAAAGTTATGGCCCCCAGAAGCTTGGAGAAGTCAAAAGTGGTCAACTTTCACACCCTGTAGCTCACCCTGTATTAAAGATATGGACCAACAACAGCACTTTTCTGAAAGCCTATGTCCTCCTCTACAAATGTCTAGAACATTTTGTATGGCTAAAATCAACAGATAAAAAGTTGTAGACTTATTTCCAATTTTTTTGCCATTTGGCCCACTGTGGGACGTCAAATAAAATACCTCGTGCAAAATATTTTAAAGATCGGACTAAAACTCTGGCTTCTACAGCCATAAAAGTCCATGTCGGATGAAAGATATATATGGGCGCTATATCTAAATCTGAACCGATTTTTATGAAATTTTGCACACATATGTAGACCTCAAATGAAATACTCAATGCTAAATTTTGTGAAGATCGGACGAAAATTGTGGCTTCTACAGCCTTAAAAATCCATATCGGATGAAATATATATATGGGAGCTATATCTAAATATGAGCCGATTTTTTTCAAAATCAATAGCGTTTGTTCTTGGGCCAAAAGAGTGACATGTGCAAAATTTCGTGACAATCGGTCAACAAATACGACCTGCACTTTGATTACAAGAATACATGGACTTACAGACGGACATGGGAAATCGAATCAGAAAGTGATTCTGAGTCGATCGGTATACTTATCAATGGGTGTAGCTCTTCTCCTTCTTAGCGTTGCAAACAAATGCACAAATCTATAATACCCTGTACCACAGTGGTGGTGCAGAGTATAAAAAGAATCTGTGCAAAGTTTCAGCTCAATATCTCTATTTTTAATGACTATAGCGTGATTTCAACAGACAGACGGACGGACATGGCTAGATCGTCTTAGATTTTACTTTGATCAAGAATATATATATATTCTTTATAGGATCGGAAATGCATATTTCGATGTGTTGCAAACGGAATGACAAAATGAATATACCCCCATCCTTCGGTGGTGGGTATAAAAATGAATAACTCTTGCATATTACCAACCAACCTGATATCTGAAACCCAATGCATAACTAACATTGAGGTAACATGGTCGATTTTTCCCTCTACTTCAGCCGGAACTCCACTTTTTGCCGCAATATCGAAGATTTTGTATTCAAACTTCTCCGAGATATGAAAGTTCTTTTGGCAATAATCGATCATATCCTTAGATATATCGGCTAATATGATTTTCTTACATTTACTCTTCACCAATGGATAAATATGATCCACAAAGAAATCACCAGGTCCAGTGCCAACATCGCAGAACACATCTTTGTCTTCATTACCCCATTGGAACTTGTTGGAAAATTCCCTAATAAGTTTACCCACATGCTGTTTGATAGCATGATGTGATTTGTGATACAAATCCGGTTTAATCATTTTGGCACTAAGGCAACTGCAACTATAACACGAAGATTGAACGCACTTCACGAGTAAATTCACTTAAATAGAATTAGTACTTTTGTAAGGAACAAAGTTTAAAAATTGAGAAAAAAATTACAATATCTTAACTGTTTTCCACAGAGACTGGTGGTGATGGCATGCTCCCACAATTAGTACTGGCAATTTATATAGAAACGGTAGTAAAGATAAACGCATAACGCAATAAGTAACACAGGGGCGGACTGCGGACTGCGGATGTTGGTTTAGAATCATATAAATGAAGTTGACATATAATGAAGGTAAGGAGTAGTAGAACCTAGAAAATATGTATTTATTTATGTATGTATTTATTTAACTCATAGTATATATAAGCTTAATTGTATATAACTACTTCTCATTACCTACAAAGGCTATCATTACACTTGAAAATATTATAGTAACAAATTGTTGGGGCGTGTAATGACATAGCTATTGCTGATAGGAAGTTGAAAGCAGATCAGAATGGCTTTTAGTAATATTACGGGCGCACTTATGCAAAATAGTCCATTTGTAACACATTTGTAACATTTTTTTCACAGGGGCGGACTGCGGACTGCGGATGTTGGTTTAGAATCATATAAATGAAGTTGACATATAATGAAGGTAAGGAGTAGTAGAACCTAGAAAATATGTATTTATTTATGTATGTATTTATTTAACTCATAGTATATATAAGCTTAATTGTATATAACTACTTCTCATTACCTACAAAGGCTATCATTACACTTGAAAATATTATAGTAACAAATTGTTGGGGCGTGTAATGACATAGCTATTGCTGATAGGAAGTTGAAAGCAGATCAGAATGGCTTTTAGTAATATTACGGGCGCACTTATGCAAAATAGTCCATTTGTAACACCTTCAAGTATTGATCTGCGACCCTATAGAGTATATATATTCCTCATCCTTTTGACATTCTAAGTCGATTTAGCTATATTCTTCCGTCAGACTCTGGAAATCACGATAGTAGTCGAACAGTAAAGCTAAGTTATTAATGTAGGTCGTTGGGGTTTGTAAATGGATCATATCGGTTCAAATTTGGTCCATATATACCGAACTCCCGGAACTCCTGAAAACCGCAACTGTCATTCGATTTAGCTGAAATTGTGCAACTAGTGTTTCGTTAAGACTTCCAACAAATGTACCAATTAATATCCATTTCCGATCCTACAAAGCACTTCGTGGCAAATTTAGTAAAGATCGGACCAAAATTGTGGCTTCTACAGCCTGAATAGGTCAAATCGGATGAAAGATATATGTGGGAACTATATTTACATCTGACCCGATCTTGATGAAATATCTCATGCTAAATTTTGTAAGGATCGGACCAAAATTGTGGATACTAAACACTTCAAAGGCCACATCGGATTAGAGATATAAAGGGTGATTTTTTTGAGGTTAGGATTTTCATGCATTAGTATTTGACAGATCACGTGGGATTTCAGACATGGTGTCAAAGAGAAAGATGCTCAGTATGCTTTGACATTTCATCATGAATAGACTTACTAACGAGCAACGCTTGCAAATCATTGAATTTTATTACCAAAATCAGTGTTCGGTTCGAAATGTGTTCATTCACCGTTCAGCGATGAGGCTCATTTCTGGTTGAATGGCTATGTAAATAAGCAAAATTGCCGCATTTGGAGTGAAGAGCAACCAGAAGCCGTTCAAGAACTGCCCATGCATCCCGAAAAATGCACTGTTTGGTGTGGTTTGTACGCTGGTGGAATCATTGGACCGTATTTTTTCAAAGATGCTGTTGGACGCAACGTTACGGTGAATGAACACATTTCGAACCGAACACTGATTTTGGTAATAAAATTCAATGATTTGCAAGCGTTGCTCTTCTCTCTGACACCATCTTTCTTTCTCTTTGACACCATGTCTGAAATCCCACGTGATCTGTCAAATACTAATGCATGAAAATCCTAACCTCAAAAAAATCACCCTTTATAAGGGAGCTATATCTATATCTGCACCGATTTTAATAAAATTATGCACACATATTGAGGAGTCAAAAAAACACTTCATGTTAAATTTAGTAGAGATCAGACAATAATTGTGGCTCTATGCCACAAAAATTGCTAATCGAATGAAAGAAATATATAAAAGCTATATATATAAATCTGGACCGATCAATAGCGTTTGTCCTTGAACCAAAAAAGGGAAATTTTTGTAAAAATCGAACAACAAATGCGACTTGTACCTTGATTACAAGAATACATGGACAAACAGACAGACGGACATAGCTAAATCGAATCTGGAAATGATTCTAAGCCGATCGGTATACATATCGATGGGTCTAGCACTTCCCCTTCTTAGCGTTGCAAACAAATATCACAAAGTTATAATACCCTGTACCACACAGGTGGTGTAGGGTATAAAATTCGGCTTTTGTCCGAATGTCTTCAATAGGAAGATCAGGCTATATGTCAGCTACATACAAGTATGTTCAGATCTGGCCCATACTCGGATGATGAGAGGTACAATGCAACTCGTAACGGCGGAACCTGGTAGTAAATGTGGAGACACCTTTATCCGACATTGTTTTTCATCGAAATCGGGGCAAAATATGATTTTTTTGAACGCAAAAATTCTTATCGCCATAATGGTTGCTATATTAAGATATAGGTCATCTTCAACTTTGGGCGTGGAGAGTAGTCTGTAGAGTGATATAGGCTTCAGAGGGATTTACAAACAGGCGGAGGGACAAGGCTAAGTCATGTATGCATATTGAGAGGACCTGGTATATGTTGCACTTTTGGCTTGTAGAAAATTTGGTAGGTTTTGGTCGCGAATGATATAGGCTGCAGAGTGATTTCAACAGACAAACGGAGGGACATGGCTAAATCGTGTGTGAATATTGAGACGACCTGGTATATGTTGCATTTCTAGCTTGTGGAACATTTGGTTGGTTTAGTCGCGTTTGGTATGATTTTTCTTAAATTTTGGTAGGAAATTATTTTCTTTAGCGGCAACACTGATATTGAGCTGACATTTTGCAGGTTAAGTTCTTGAATGGTCCATTATAGACCGATCTGGCAATTTAGGGTCTTAAGGTCGTAAAAGCCGCATTTTTTTGCCCAATTTCGCTAAAATTTAAAAGAGGAAATTGCATTAGGGGCCCGATATTCAAACCGAATATGGCCCATATTTACATATAGCTGTCATAATGACCGATATGCCGGTTTAGGGTCTTAGGCCCGTAATATTATAATTTCGGTAATTTATTATCCGATTTCGCTAAAATTGTAAACATTGAGTTTTTAAGCCTCCCGACATCCGACACAAATATAGTTCATATCGGATTATATTTAGATAAAACTGCTATATAGACCGATCTGCCGATTAGGGTCTTTAGCCCATAAACCATATTTACATATAGCTGTCATAATGACCGATATGCCGGTTTAAGATCTTAGGCCGGTAACAGACGCATTTATTATCCGATTTCGCTAAAAATTTAAACATTAAGTTTTTAAGCCTCCCAACATCCGACACGAATATATTCATATCGGATTATATTCAGATAAAACTGCTATATAAACCGATCCTCCGATTTGGGTCTTCAGCCCATAAAAGCCACAATTTTTACCCGATTTCGGTAAAATGTGAAATTGTGAGTTAAGCCTTCTGACATACGACCCAAATATGATTCAGATCGGAATACATTTAGATATAGCTGCCATATAAACCGATCTGCCGATTAAGGGTCTTAAGCCTATAAAAGCTGCATTTATTACCCGATTTCGATTTGAATTTTGAGTTGATTAAGGCCTCCCGATATCCAAATCAAATATGGTTCAGATTGAATTTTGATCAGATATAGCTGCCATATAGACCGATCTGCCGATTAAATTCAGCCCATAAAAGCTGCCCATAAAAACTGCATTTATAACCGATTTCACTGGAATTTGACATAGTGACTTGTATTAAGCTTCCCGGCATCCGAACAGCATATTGTTTAGATCGGACTATATTTGGATATAGCTCTCATATAGACCGATCTTCCAATTTTGGGTCTTAATCCCTAGATTTCGGTGAAACTTTGACTTGTGTAAGAGTTCTCGGGACATCAATCACTTACTTTAATTGGCTATGAATATTTGTTCCACTAGCCGAACGTAGAATAGCGTTTCTGCGCTAATTGTAAAATTTCTGACACCAAGTTTCGAGGTGTCTCCCACAACTTGATATTTCCATCGGGCTTTTGGTCTTTCCGGTTTGCGTGTACCACCGTGTTTGCCTTCAAAAGACTTCTTTGCTGAAGCTTCTTCATCCATGTAAAGAACTTATAGCTAAACCAAAGCGTACTAAATTTCATGGAAATCCATGCAAAATTCTAGTGATTACATCTAAAAGTCGGGCGATGCATATACACATATGGAACTATACACAGTCTGTTGAATACTAGTACTTAATTTTGCTACTATTGTAGCAGTAGTTCTGCTATTACAGCAGTAGTACTGCAATTTCAGAGTAGCAGGTTTACTGCTGAAAAGTTTGTTGCTTGCTGAAATGACTGCTGCTTAATTATGACGGGGACGTTAGAAGAAACAAATAAGAGCGTGCTAAGTTCGCCTGGGCCGAATCTTGGGAATCCACCACTATGGATTCCGCTATAAATTTATACAAAAAAAAATTTAGTTTCCAACAACTATATTATATTATGTGTGGTTCAAATCAGTCCATAACCTGATATAGCAGTCATATGAACCAATCTGGTGTCTTGACTTCTTCAGGCTTTAGAGGGCGCAATTCCTTTGACTGAAATTGAATTTGACTGAAATTTTGCATGAGCTGTTTTATTATGATTTCCAACAACTATACTAAATTTGGTTCAAATCGGTCCATAACCTGATATAGCTGCTATAGAAACCTATAAGAGGCAACCATTAAATGTAGCATACAATTTTTTTCAGCAGACTTGTATACTCAAAGCAGCAGATTTTGGTAGTTGAAATAGCATTAAGAAATGTTTGCTAATCCAGCAGCCCTATGTTTGCTGAAACAGCAGTAATGTCTGCTTTCCGATTTTCAACAGACAAAAGCTGCTGTTTTAGCAAACATTTTTGCTGTTTTGAATAACAAATTTGGTTGAGTGTATTGATTGAATTAGTGACTAATAAAACGCCAAAGTCAAATTATTATTACCTAAGAAAGACGCTCGCGCAGTTTAGATCGTCTTAAATTTCATAAAAAATCTCTTTTAACTTATATGTAAAAAAGGCCCGTTTTTATTGAAGCCTTTACTGATTGTCTAAGGATTACAGTTTAATGAGTCGGTCGTTTTTCTACCAAAAAACAGAGGCAAGTATTTATCAATCCAAATTTGTTTGATTTATTTTTAAGTCGAATAAAATACGAATATATAATGCTAAAACAAATAAATAATAAGTCGTTGGGTTTTTGATTGTTAAGGTATGTTTTTTTTGCAATTAATTAAAGTAGATCATATCAAACAATGTCTGGCGGTGACATTAAACAATTCATTTTTGGAATGATACTTTGAAATGTTAACTGGGGCAGTTGTGTATGGAGTATGAAGATCACATCTCTAGTAACGTACATATTTAATTGAGAGAAAAGCCAAAAAACCACTTTTTGATCATCCTTCAAAAGAATGATAAATATTCTAAATCCAATTTCACTAGGTTCATCCGAAGAAAATACATTTTTAGGTTTTGCATGACTTGATAAAATTTCATAAAAAATTCGGTCAAGCATTTTTATTAAACCCTACATCATAGGATTAGTGTATTCCACTTATCCTTGTAACTCAACAAAATATTGATCTGACACTCAACAACAATTCGATCGTTTTCACATTCTAAGTCGATTTAGTCATTTCCGTCCACTTGATCGCCCGTCTGTCGAGAACATGGTAATTTTTGAAGGAACAGAGCTAGGAGCTTGGGATTTTGCACAAATACTTCTTATTAGTGTAGGTCGGTTGAGATTGTAAATGGGCAATAACGATTCATGTTTTGATACAGCTGTCATATAAACGGATCTTGAATCTTGACTTCTTGAAACTCAAGATGGCTCAATTTATATCCGATTCGACTGAAATTTGATATGAGGTGTTAAGTTTAGACTTTCAACAACTGTGCCAAGTACGGTCTATATCGCTTCATAAACTTATTGGGTTGCCCAAAAAGTAATTGCGGATTTTTCATATAGTCGGCGTTGACAAATTTTTTCAACGGCTTGTGACTCTGTAATTGCATTCTTTCTTCTGGCAGTTATCAGCTGTTACTTTTAGCTTGCTTTAGCAAAGAAGTGTAAAAAAAGTATATTTGATTAAAGTTCATTCTAAATTTTATTAAAAATGCGTTTACTTTCTTTTAAAAAATCCGCAATTACTTTTTAGGCAACCAAATATGTAGTTCCCATATTAGCCGATCTCCCGATTTGACTTCTTGAGCCCTTGGAAGCCACAATTGTTATCCAAATTCGCTAAAATTTTGAACAAAGAGTTCTGTTATAACTTCCAACAACTGTGCCCAGTACGGCCTAAAACTGTCCATAACCTGATATAACTCCCATGTAAATTGGTCTTCTACCGATCCTCCGATTAGTCTTCCATTAAGGAAAAGGGGGCAAACTGCTCACACATCAGTGAGTGCTGTCCGGTTCATGTTTAAGCTCAATGATAATTTATTTCTGATGTTCTGGCCAGGATCGAACTCAGGTGATCAGTTTTTAGGTGGATATGCTAAACTCAGCGCTAAAATAAATTTAGTTAAAGAGCATAAGTTTACGCTACGTATCAAATGTTTGACTAACCAGGGAATAATTCAAGCGTCGCAAAAAAAATTGCGGCTTCCAGAGGCTCCAGATTTCAAATCGGGAGATAGGTTTATATGGGAGCTATATCCAAATCTGAACCGATTATAGACCGTTTTGGACTGTACTTAGCACAATTGTTGTAAATCGTAGCAGAACACTTTATGCAAAATTTTACTCAAATCGGACAAAAATTGTGGGTTGTAAGGCTCAAGAAGTCAAGAAGTCCTTCTTTAATTTGGTCCAGATCGGTCGAGATTTGGATATAGCTGTCATATAAGTCGATCCGCCGATTTAGGGTCTTTGGCCCATAAAAGCCACATTTATTATCCGATTTTGCTGAAATTTGGGACAGTGAGTTGTGTTAGGCCCTTCGACATCCCTTTTCAAATGGGCCAAAATCAGTCCAGATTTGGATATAGCTGCCATATAGACCGATCTCTCTATTTTAGGTAGTGCGCTCATAAAAGGCTAATTTATTGTCCGATTTTGGCAAAATTTTGGACAATGAATTGTGTTAGGCCCTTCGACATCCTTCTTCAATTTGGTCTAGATCGGTCAAGATTTGGATATAGCTGCCATATAGACCCATCTCTCGATTTAAGGTCTTGCGCCCATAAAAGGCGCATTTATTTTCCGATTTTGGACGAAATCTGGGACAATGAGTTCTGTTAGGCCCTTCGACATCCTTCTTTAATTTGGCCCAGATCGGTCCAGATTTCGATATAGCTATCATATAGACCGATCCGCCGATTTAGGGTCTTTGGCCCATAAAAGGCACTTTTATTGTCCGATGTCGGCGAATTTTGTGACAGTGAGTTGTATTAGGCCCCTCGATATCTCTTTTGAATTTGGCCCAGATCGGATCAGATTTGGATATAGCTGCCATATAGACCGATCTCTCCATTTAAGGTTTTGGGCTCATAAAAGTCGCATTTCTTGTTCGATGTCACCGAAATTTGAGACAGTGAGTTGTGTTGAGCCTTTCGACATTCTTCTGGACCCATAAAAGGCGCATTTATTATTCGATTTTGCTGAAATTTCGGGACAGTGAGTTGCCTAAGGCCCTTCGACATTTTTCTTCAATTTGGCCCTTATCGGTTCAGATTTGGATATATAGGTTTTATATTTAAAGTTTTGGGTCCCTAAAAAGCGCATTTATTGTCCGATATCGCCGAAATTTGGGACATTGAGTTGTGTTGGGCCTTTCGACATCCTTCTGCAATTTGGCTCAGATCGGTTTAGATTTGGATATAGTTGCCATATAGACCGATCTCTCGATTTAAGGTTTTGGGGTCATAAAAGGCGCATTAATTGTCCGATTTCGCCGAAATTTGGGACATTGAGTTGTGTTAGGCTCTTCGACATTTTTTGCAACTTGGCCCAAATCGGTTCAGATTTGAATATAACTGCCATCAAGACCAATATCTCGATTTAAAGCCTTGGAAGCATAAAAGGCGCATTTATAATCTGATTTCACTGAAATTTGACACAGTTAGGCTTTCGACATCCGTTTCGAATGTGGTTCAAATCGGTTTATTTTTAGATATAGCTTCTAAAAAGATCAATATTTTGATTTGATTTTGATATAGCTGGTATAGAGCATAAGGTATGCATTTTTCGTCGGATTTTGATGAAAAGTGGTTTACATATATAATCGAGGTGGTGGGTATCTAAAGTTCGGCCCGGCCGAACTTTACGCCTTTTCACTTGCTGTTTTTTTTTGTTAATTGGAATAATGGAGAACATTCACCTTATTTCTTGCAAACCATCAATCTGCGAAAACTTTAGAAACGCACCTTTAACTTGCATATATGCATTTATAACAGCGATAGGCACATACACACATTTGCGCATTATTTCCAAACATATGCTGGCAATATAAGAAAATACTGTACAATGGTGTGTGTGTGTTCATCGTTGATTTCGCTGCCGCCTAACATAATTGTTTTGTTTTCTGTTTTAATTGTTTTATTACCGTTTCTGTTTTGATAAAGAAGATATGACGTCTTTAAGTTAACGCCTAAAGTTCATTAACGCTTGTAATTTGGCATGAACCTTCCTTAACGTTATTTAAAGCAAATTTGCCCTTTGCAATTTACGAATCATCAGAATTTGCTTGCAAAATTTGAATGAATTTGTCTCTAAATTCAAAATTGTATGCAATTTTATTCGGCGTCATAATTTCATTTTCAATTAACTTTTTATGATAAAGACATGTATAAATACTATGTACTTTTAAGGATCAGAGATGGATATATCAAATCCTGGAGAGAACATCAGAAAACAATTTGTGATGTACTATGTCATGTAAAAGCTTTTCGCCAAAGAGGTGTCGCACCTTATCCTTGACCTCAAACTTGAATAGAACAGCACTCATATGTGAGACGTTTGTCCCTGTTCCTTAATTGAATGTTCATTTGCATTTGTGTTGGATATATCGATGTATTGCACCTTTAATGGTGTGTATAAAATATATCATTGCAAAAAACTTTATTAATGTAATACAATAAGTTCAGCCGGACCATACTTTGGATACCCGGTTTATCCGACCATATTTCATCAAAAATCTGTTGAAAAATTCATCATTTATGAACCCGTAGAATGTATATGAAAATATGGTTCGATTTGCAACAAACTTGGAATGGACTCCGGTGCGTCTAACACACTTCATTGTTCAACGCCGTAAAACGGGATATTGGTCTGTATATATCCAACCACTACATTCGGGAAAGATGTCTAAGGGTATAACACAATTCATTGTATCAAATTTTAGCAAAATCATTTATGGCCCTAGGCCTTCATCTTCGAGATCGCTATCGTATTTATGACTGCTATATAAACAGAATGTTGGCCTATTTTGCAGGTATTGTTCTCCAGAGGACGCTTTATTATCGGATTTGGCTGAAATTTTGCATGAAATGTTTTGGTTTGATCGTCAAAAACTGTGCCAAGTATGGCTCAAATCGGTTCATAAGAGTTTTGGTTTGACCGTCAACAACTGTGCCAAGTATGGCTCAAATCGGTTCATATACTGATGTAGCTCCAATACAAACCGATCTCCCGATTATACTTCTTGAGCCTCTAGAGGGAGATATTCTCACCTGATTTGGTTGAAAAACGACTTCTTGTCTGACTTTTAATATACGTGTTATATATGGCCCAAATCGGTCTATAACCTGATATAGCTCCAATATAAACAGCTCTCGCAAATTTATTTCTTGAACCACTATAGGGCTCAATTCTTATCCGATTTGGCTTACATTTTGCACAATGAATTCTACTTTGGTATCCAACAACCAAACCAAGAATGGCCCCAATCGGTTCATAACTTGGTACAGCTGAAATAGCATAGCAATTCTTATTTCTTAACTTTTGTTTGTCTATAAAGAGATATCGGCCAAAGAACTTGACAAATGTGATCCATGGTGGAGGGTATATAATATTCGGTCCAACCCAACATAGCACGCTTTTACTTGTTTACTTTAATGGCGCTTACAGAACATATGTCCCACTAGCCGGAAAGCTTTCCAAACCTCTCGAACTTCTGCGCTCCGTCTTCATCTTCGAGTTTCCTCGCAGTTTCGAGAAACTTTTCTCCTCTTGGGCACTCCATCGGCCTCCTTTGCCTGGCGTTGTTGATCTTTGTGATTTCTCGTGTTTTGATCGGATAACAGCCATATGGCCATGGGAATCCTTTGACATTGGAATCTGGTGCTGCTAACTACCATGTTCTTTGCCGCGGTGAAATCTATTAGCCTCAATACCTTATCGGAAGTTTCTTGGTGTGGGCTATATTTTCTGGCTGTTGACACAAAGATATATTTGTTCCCCATTTTCGCATTAAAATCTTCCAGAACGAAATTAATATCATGGGCGGGACAGCTGCCGTATTCTCTTTCTAACCACTGCACTGGTAGAAAATATCCTTGGTCTGTTCTTACTTTTCTTTCTTCGGAACATGGGCACAAAAAAGGCTGATGTTGAAGAATTTGGCCCTTATGCGGATTGTAGCTAGCATCTCATCCACCAGAGTAAACCTAGAGACAAGATATTTCAGTCTCTGGCTAAGAACAAATTCACATTCAATTTCATGCCTTATTTCATAGCAGCTATAATAAAGGGCATCAGCTTTCGGTATTGTTGTGGAGTCCTTTACGAGACTTCGCTTCAGATTTAGATATAACTCCCATATATATGTTCGTCCGATTTGCAGTAATAATGCAATAAAATGGCCATTTGTTAACCGATTATCCGATATTTAGCAAGAAGTATTTTTCTCTTTCCTCTCGCTTTTTGAAATTTGATACGGATGGTTTAATAACCCATCTGAAAACATCCGCTGAAGTCCATCAAAATTGGTTCAGAATTGGATATAGCTCGGGCACTGCCCGACTTTTGCCCTTCCTTACTGGTTGTCTTCAATAACAAGACGCAAAGTTAAGGATTTATTTAACTACCATTTCAAATAAAACATGTAAAAAGGCGTTAAGTTCGGCCGGGCTGAACTTTGGATACCCACCACCTCGGGTATATATGTAAACCACCTTTCATCAAAATCCGGTGTAAATTGCATACCTCATGTCCCATAGCAGTTATATCGAAATATGTTCCGATTTGGACCAAATACTAATCGGTACAAGTCATTGTTCAATTGTGTATAATAAAATATTGGTCCTTTTAGAAGCTATAACTAAAAATAAAGCTATACAATACGGATGTCGAAAGGCCTAACACAACGCACAGTCCCAAATCTCTGCGAAATCGGACAATAAATGCGCCTTTTTTGGGTCCAAAACCTTAAATCGAGATATCGGTCTATATCGCAGCTATATTCAAATCTGCACCGATCTGAGCCAAATTGAAGAAAGACGTCGAAGAGCTTAACGCAACTTACTGACCCAAATTTCGGCAAAATCGGACAATAAATGCGCCTTTTATGGCCCCAAAACCTAAAACCGAGAGATCGGTCTATATGGCAGCTATATTCAAATCTGCACCGATCTGTGCCAAATTGACGAAGGATGTCGAAGGGCCTAACACAACTCACTGTTAAAAATTTCAGCAAAATCGGATAATAAATGTGGCTTTTATGGACCTAAGATCCTAAATCGGAGGATCGAAGGGCCTATCATAACTCACTGTCCCAAATTTCAGCACAATCGAATAATAAATGTGGCCTAAGAACATAAATCGGAGGATCGGTCTATATGGCAGCTATATTCAAATCTAGACCGATCTGAGCCAAATTGACGAGGGATGTTGCCGGGCCCAAAGCAACTCACTGTCCCAAATTTCAGCAAATTCGGACAATAAATGTAGCTTTTATGGACCTAAGACCCTAAATCGGCTGATCCGTCTCTATGGGGGCTATATCAAGATATAGTCCGACATAGCCCATCTTCGAAATTAACCTGCTTATGGATAAAAAAAGAATCTGTGCAAAGTTTCAGCTCAATATCTCTATTTTTGAAGACTGTAGCCTGATTTCAACAGACAGACGGACGGACATGTCTTGATGGTCTTTGATTTTTACGCTGATCAAGAATATACATACTTCATAGGGTCGGAAATGGATATTTCGATGTGTTGCAAACGGAATGACAAAATGAATATACCCCCATCCTTCGGTGGTGGGTATAAAAATCCTTAATATGAAAGAAAATATTTTTCACCAAAGGGAATGTTTCCTTAAAAGGTTGACAAATTTATAATCTTCTATTTATGACCACTAATCTTTGGCTTGAATCTATAAAATTTGGACAAAAATTTTTTCAGTGTATTTACAATACCAGAAATGAAACTTAACCAAACTCAACATATTTGAATTTTTTTTTAATTTCAAACATTTCCTACGAATTTCTTCATTATTCGATTACACATGGTTTTTGTCCATATGCTACAACTAAATCGATGCATATGCAATATTTTGAATTCTGAGGACTTGTTCCAAGTTTTTTAGCAGCGAGTTGGGCTAAGTGGTCCACAAATTCATCAAAGAACTCATCCTGTTGGGCTTTCGTTAAAAAATCAAAAATATGTAATACGGATATCATATTTTCTGAAAAAAAGAGAGTTAAATATCAATCCAAACTTTAATAACAGAAGGTTTCTGGGTTTGTCTTAATTTTTAAATCAATGTTGCTATTTAACCATGTAACCCTTGGTTGAACTCGATTTAATATTAATTTGAATTTTGAAAAACTTTTGATACTGATATTCAAGATTTTGATGATGTATCTTTAAGAGATTCTATTCTAATATAAATATATCGCAATAAAGTTTCCCACAGCGAAGTTACCTTATTACATACCTTTAAAATTTTCCTTATTTCCATAATTATAAACAACCGGCTTCATCTTAACTTCCACATTCTGAAATCCTTCGGCTGTCATCATATTGCAAAAATCTGTTATAGGATCCTTTGAATTTAGAAATTCTAAATGAAATTGACCTTTGCCTTGTGTGTATTGAAACCATTTTGGACTGCTTCCCAAATGATTGCAGGTATGAAAGACATGGTTGTCGAAAAAGAAACTCAGAATACAATCTCCACCTTTTGGACGAAGAAGCTGATAAAAGTTTTTAAGACTCTGCCTAAAATGGAAGAGATAATTATTTTCGATCATCCATATCAGCAGATGAGTGCGCCTTACCGATAATCCGAAACCCAATGTAATACAAGCATTGAGGTCACATGATCAAATTGACCCTCCAACTCTTTGGGTGGTCCACTTTTTTCGGCAATATCAAATAATTTATAATCCAACTTGTCGGATACGTGAAAATGTTTTCGACAATATTCCAACATTTCTTTTGATATATCACAAAGCACGATTTTGGAACATTTTTCCTTGACCAAAGGGTAAATGTGGCTGATAAAAAAAATCTCCTGGCCCAATGCCCACATCGCAAAAAATATCACCACCTACAGTGCGCCATTGGAATTTTGTTGAAAACTCTTGGAAAAGTTCTCCTACATCCCGCTTCCCTTCACTATGAGATTTGTGATAATAGTCCGGCTTATTCATTTTCTACGGTTGCTTCTAGACACCAAGTAATTGAACGAGCAGACTACGGCCAGACTGCATCAATATTTAAAAGAAAACAAGACAGTCCGACTATTTTTTTCCACGTGGACTGCTGTCATACGCTATTAAAAATATTGTCAATGAAAAAGTTGTGACTTAATTAAAGTAGTTTAATTTTTAATTATTCAAATACCTAAAGTCAGAAAAACTAGAAAGTAGACTTGCATATTCTCCAGTATTGTATTTGATGTACGAGTAAAAAAACTTGTTTTATATGTAAATATATCAATTAGAAAGTTCATTGGATTATTTCCCATAATCAGAACAGAAAAACCTGCTTTAGCGCTTGAATAGAAAATGCAACGGTATTTAAACGACGAAGAAGAAAAGGAAACTCGAACTACTAGTTTGTTTCGAGAATTTATCGTTCAAGTCAACTGCTTTGGTGGATAAATCCATTCTGTCAACCGCATCCAAATAAAAGACCTACATAAAAATAATCATCATTGCCATTAATGCCCATAGTCCTCATATCATCAAATACAAATGATCTTGCCCCACTAGCAACATCTTTTCCAAACTTGTAATCATTATTAGCAAATGCAATGCTTGGTACTTGCAATACGGCAATACTTGGTAGGTATGTTGAATGTTGATGTAGGAGAAGTCATTGTGCAAATATTCAGCCAAATCCGTCCATCCGTCGGCCGAAAGCACACTAACTTTCGCAGTAGTAAAGCTAGGCGCTTGGAATTTTGCAAAAATATCTAATTTACGTGTAGGTTGTTAACAGATGCTAATTTGGATTAAGCATGCCGTTGAGGAGCAAAGCCACCTCTCGGCAGACGTAAAATACACTATACCATACACTGATACTACCCGTGCTGTTGTATGGCTCCGAAGCAAGCGTACTTGCAAAAGCAGATGACGCGGTACTTGGAGTGTTTGAGAGAAAAATCCTTCGTAAAATACATGAATAAGTCTGCGTTTATGGAGAATATAGGCGTTGTATGAATCACGAGATGTTTGGGCTGTATGACGACTATAGCCTAATTAATCGCATCAAAATACAATGATTGCGTTGGATAAGTCATGTTGTCAGAATGGATGAAGATGTTCCAGCAAAGAAGTCTTTTGAAGGCCACCATAATAGAACACTCAAAAAGGATGACCAAAACTCCAATGGAGTAACCAAGTGGAGAGTGACATCTTGAAACTGGGTGTCAGAGATTGGGGAAGAAGGGCAGTAGATCGAGGCGCTTGGAAATCTATTCTAAGTTTCGCTAAAGAAATTAATTTTCTGTAATGGTCAATTATAGTCGAGTAAAGTTAAGTCAGTTGTAATTAAAAATGGGCCATATCGGTTCATGCTATCATATGGTTTTCATATAAACCGATTGCACTTCTAGAGCTCCTAGAGGGCATAGTTCTTGTTTGATTTGGTTGAAACATTGTACAACAACTTATCCAATGACCTTCAACATACCTTCCAAGTATGTTCTGAATCGTTTCAAATCATGGATATTTCATATTGTCAGAATGAATGAAGAAGAAAGAAGTCTTTTGAAGACGACTATAATAGAACACGCAAAAAGGATAATCAAAACTCCGATAGAGTGAACAAGTGGAGAGTGACATCTTGAAACTGGGTGTCAGAGATTGAAGAAAAAACGGAGTAGATCGAGGCGCTTGGAAATCTAAGTTTCGCTAAAGGAATTCATTTTCTCTAATGGCAAATAATTTTAAAGTTAAGGTCAGTTGAAATTTTAAATGGGCCATATCGGTCCATGTTTCATATGGGTTTCATTAAAACCGAATGCACTTCTTGAGCTCCTAGAGGGCACAGTTCTTGTTTGATTTTGTTGAAACATTGTACAATGACTTATCCAATGACCTTCAAAATACCTTCCAAGTATGTTCTGAATCGTTTCAAATCATGGATAGTTCATATTTTCAGAATGGATGAAGAAGAAAGAAGTCGTTTGAAGGCGACCATAATAGAACACTCAAAAAGGATGACCAAAATCTCCAATGGAGTGAACAAGTGGAGAGTGACATCTTGAAACTGAGTGTCAGAGATCGGAGAAGAAGCGCAGTAGATCGAGGCGCTTGGAAATCTAAGTTTCGCTAAAGGAATTCATTTTCTCTAATGGACAATTATTGTAAAGTTAAGGTCAGTTAGAATTTTAAATGGGCCATATCGGTCCATGCTTTCATATGGGTTTCATATAAACCGATTGCACTTCTTAAGCTTCTAGGGGGCACAGTTCTTGTTCGATTTGATTGAAACATTGTACAACGACTTATCCAATGACCTTCAACATACCTTCCAAGTATGTTCTGAATCGTTTCAAATCTAATACAGGTCTTATATAAAATTGTTTTCCGATTTTACTTCTTGAGCTCCTATAAGGCGCAATTTTTATCCGATTTGGTTGAAATTTTCACAATGACTTTTACTTTGACCTCCAACATCGAAACCAAGTATGGTCCGAATCGGTCAATAACCAGATATATCTTAAATGGTATAGCAATTCTCACCCATTATGCATCGTTTGCCTATAAAGAGATATCGGACAAAGAACTTGACAAAGGCAATACATGGTGGAGGGTATATCAGATTCGGTCCGGCCGAACATAGTTTGCTTTTACATATGTTAGCCTTAATGAAATGCTCATGGCCAAATTTTGGGTAATTGTTTATGTTACATCTGTTTTATGAGGCGAATCGAACTTGCAGTTCCTGAATATGTTATCCAGTGGGAAAATGGTAAATGTATAACATTAGGATTCTTCATTTTGGATTCCGTTATTTGTTATTGCCTTCTTGTCTCGTCAAAAAACATACAAGATTTAGTTTGCGAATCGATAGCCTCTATAGCTTATCGATTCCAGAATACGTTATTTTTAACACGGGAGATGTCCATTGAAAAGAAAAAAAAAGAAACGTCGAGAAAAGAATGAAATAAACTTGTTTTATTTGCATTTTGAAACATATTGACCCTAACAAACCGCAAAAATTACGTAAGAGATTATGGAACAACAGTGGTCACTAACAAAAGAAAAAATTATTTTAATATGTTCGAAATAAGCAACACGGTGGTAGATATACAAATATATTATGAGAGTAATGTGGACGATTTCAAAATACCGGTATTTTCTACATGATTAATGACAATTAAAGATGTAATAAGTTCGGTCTTGTCGAATCTTGAGAACCCACCACCATGGGTTCTGCTAAAAATTTCTGCATACCAAACATCTATCATATAAGGCAAAATTTCAGACGATTGTTGGAAGTCGTAAGAAAACACTACGAGCAAAGTATAAGTCAAATCGGATAACAGTTTCTGAGGTTCGGGATGCCAAATTAGGAGATCGGTTTATGTGGGAGCTAAATCCAAATATGAACCAATATGGGCAATTTGCAAAATTTCGAGCGGCTGCTCTACGAGTTCGTGATTTCCACAGACGGACGGACGGATATGGCTAGATCGACTTATAACATTAAGAAGATCAAGAATATAAATACCTTATAATGTCAAAGATCAATATTTCGAGGCGGCACAAACTGAATGTCTTGATTAGTATTTCCTTCTCCTTTTTACGAGTTCGAACGGAGTGTCGCAGAGCGACACCACTTTGAAGAGATGTTTTTACATGACAAAGTACCTCACAATCATCGCCAGCATTAGGAGGCGATACCTGCCACAAAAAAAAATTTTTTTTTATTTTTCAAGTTTTTTGCCTGTTAAGGCGAAAAACAGTAAATTTTACAATTTTTTTTTGTTTCTCTTTCGAGACGAGCCAATGATCGGAGATTGAAAATGGAAAAGGAAAGCCATAGATAGCAACACACACCAACCACTATGGGACGAGTTTCGTCTTTGGTTAGAAGACTTTTTAACCATATTAGGTGTGATGGCTTCAAGGGCCGTGCGCTGATATAATGTATTTGAATCGTATCAATTGCGAAAACGCATCTATGATACAATTACAACATTTACCACGCTCAACAACCCTGACTATTAGCTGTACTTTTTCCCAATTCATGTATTTTTGTGTAATGACAGACTTTCTTTCTGTGACAATTACACTTCTTCCGTAGATACAAAAGTAGTTATTTTTCTAAAAATAAGACCCAGTTATATTATTTATTTGTTATTTATTTTAATTTTAAAAATTGTGTAATTTTTTAAAACTATATATTATAACCGCGGGGTTCGTATTCAATGGTCTTTAAGAAAAATCGTCTTCATTCTCAATATACAGCCTTTGCCCATATGCCACAATCAAATCAACAGATATGAGACTTTTTGCTTTTTCCGTATTGATGTCCAATCTATTAGCTGCAATTTCCGCCATTAGAGGTAACAAGTCATCTAGGAATTCTTCGCGCCTTGCCTTGGGTATAAATTCAAGAGGACGACACACGGATAACAAGCCCTCTGTAAAAATGTATTTAATTAAAAAAAAAATTATATGTTAACAAGTAAGCAGTTAAAGCGTGCTAAGTTCGGCCGGGCCGAATCTTGGAAACCCATCACCATGGATTCTGGTAAAAATGTATGCAAAAAGAAACTTTTGTTGAAGGGCGTAATGTTATTTTACATACCAAACTCCTGTCAAATTAGAAAAAATTTAAGCTTCTACGAACCGAACAGGGATAATCGAGAGACGGGTTTATATGGGAGCTTTAACAGGTTAAAGACTGGTGCGGACCGTACACATTTATTGGAAGTCATAACAGAACACAATGTGCAAACTTTTAGCCAAATCGAAAAAAAATTGTGGCTTCCAGGGGCCCAAGAAGTCAAATCTGGAGATCGGTTTATATGGGAGCTATACCGAAATCTTAAGCGATATGGCCCATTCGCAATACCCAACGACCTACACTAATAAGAAGTATCTGTGCAAAATTTCATGAGACTAGCTATACGCGTTCGATCGCTATCGTGATTTCGACAGACGGACGTACGGACATGGCTAGATCGACTCAGAATGCCGAGACGATGCAGAATATATACAGTTTATGGGTTCGCAGATCCCCCATCCAATAGTGGTGGGTATAAAAAGGCATAAAATTCGGGCGGGCCTAACTTTGGATACCCAACATTTCGTGTGTATTTAAACAACAGTACGTTAAAATCTGCTGAAAAATTCACGATTCTAAATGTATAGCAGCTATATCGAAATATGCTACGATCTGAACCAATCTCGCCATGGTGGAGGATTAAATCCTATCTGAGAGGGCGAAATCCTATCCGATTTCGCTGAACGATGTGTTTCGTTATGACTTTCCGATCTGGGATCTTGACTTCTTGAGCCTCTATAGGGCGCAATTATCATCTGATTTGGGTGAAATTTTGTACAACGGCTTCTCCCATGACCTTCAACATACGTGTCAAATATGGTCTGAATCGGCCTATAACCTAATACAGCTGCCCTATAAAACGATCTCCCTATTGTACTTTTTGAGCCCCTAAAGTGCGAAGCCTTATTCGATCTGGCTAAAATTTTACGCAATGACTTCAACTGTGGTCTCCAACATTCATTTCATTATGGACCGTATCGGACCATAACTTGATATAGCTCCAATAGCATAGCAATTCTTTTCTTTTATCCTTTCCTTTCCTTTGTTTGCATTAAAAGAGACAACGGGAAAAGAACTCGACAAATGCGATACATGGTGAAGGGTATATAAGATTCGGCCGGGCCGAATTTAACACATTAGCAAATTTTTACCTCTCATTATCGATGCACTGCCATAGTCATACAAAATAGTCTTCTTATCAACATTAATGTTACGAAATCCTTCGTCTAACATCATATTTCGAAAATCTTTTTTAGAATCATTGGAATCCTCAAATGGCAGTATAAACAGACCTCTGCCCTGAGTGAAGGAGGACCACTTTGAGCTGTTGCTGAGTTTGTTGCAGGCTTTACAGAAACTATTGCATGAGAAGAAAATAACAATACAATCACCACCTTGTGGTCGCAGTAAACTTAAGGTATTTCGCAAAGCCACTCTAAAATAAAAAAAAAAAAAACAGAAAAGGGCATTCAATTATTCTATTATAAAAATGCGCTTACCAAATATCTCACCTATAATCGGAAACCCAATGCAGGACAAGCATTGAAGTTAAATGATCAAATTGGCCTTCCAAGTCGATAGGTATGCCATTAACTGCAGCGATATCAAATCTTTTGTATTCAATCTTCTCCGAGTGTTGCATATTATTTTGACAATACTCCAACATTTCTTTTGAGATATCGCTGAGTACTATTTTATTACACTTCTTACTAATCGTGGGATATATATAATCGTTGAAGAAGTCACCTGGTCCAGTGCCGACATCACAAAATGTATCTTCACCTTCGCTTTGCCATTTCAGCTCCTTTGAAAAGATCTTGAAGAGTTCTCCAACATCCTGTTTGAGGGTATTGTGTGATTTGTGATAATTATCGGGCGTATTCATTATTTTTTAAACACACAATTGAAGATCTAGAAGACTGTAGTTTCCGATAATGAGGCTAATGAGGTTCAGGAAGAGATTCTAAGCCGATCGGTATACTTATCAATGGGTTTAGCTTTTCTCCTTCTTAGCGTTGCAAACACATGCATAAAGTTATAATACCCTGTACCACAGCGGTGGTGTAGGGTATAATGAATTGATAGTTTGGTTGATAGTTCTTCATGATTATTTTAGTGGTGGGTATAAAGTTAAATTATTATACCCACCACCCTTGGATAGGGGGTACGTTCATTTAGTCATTCACATTTAACGATGTCCGCGTGTCTGTCCGACTGTCCGTCCGTCTGTTTTCTAAGGGGGCTCTAAGACCCGTAAAATGCTCTTGAACATTCTCTCCACCCAAGGAGACAGGTTCCACTGTAGGCAACTTCTATCTCCTGCTGAAAAGAATTACTTCTGTCTTTGACGGATTTATACCCAGACCACTTTCGGTAGCCCACATTGCTGTTGCACGTAGAGCTTCCTGAAGAGTGCTGGGAAACTTTCCCCTAACCACAATTACCACGTCATCAGCATACGTGATCACTTTTATGCCTTTTTCTTCCAGAGATAATAATATATTGTTAATGGCTATATTCCAAGGTAGAGGAGACAGTACACCTTCTTGAGGTGTTCCTCTGCTGACCCATTTTTTTAGATCCACAGATCCAGGCCTGCCGTAATGCATCTTTTAGTAAGTAAGTTATTAATACACTTTCTTACGTTAGAGTGGATGCCTAGAAACTCCAACTTCTTCATGATTGACGACGTTTATACATTATTGAAAACACCTTCAATGTCAAGAAATGCTACGCCCCTAAGTTGGTTTATGTCTGGTATTGTGTCCCCACCTAAGTGCCGGTATCTGTTAACCGCGAAAGCCGGGCAATGACAAAGGAAATGCTTCAACGTCTCATAATCTTCCCCGCATGCCCTACACATGCTATCCCTTCCGCACTGATTTAACATAAGTGAGCTCGTAGTCCTATGTGTCCCGTTATGATACCGAGAGCTACACTGACCTTTTTCTTACTTCCATTCAGTAATAGCCTCGACTTCTCACGATCTGGGTCTCCCTATAGGAGTTTGGCCCACGCCCTTAACTCGGACTGCATCGACCTGAAAGGCTTCGGGTTAACTAAGTTTATTGACGGCAGCTCTCTGGCCCACACTGCCAAATCGTCTGCTTTCTCAATCCCAGTTACTTCGCTATGGCCCGGCACCCTAACGATGTGGATTTTGCCATCCTCAACTCTGTTCGTGATCTTACCGTCCTCGTTGTTATTGCCCTTACAAATACTAAAATACAAATTTTTGCCCATGAGCATTCCACAAAGGAACAGTGGCGAACTTCTCACGTATCAATGAGTGCAGTCCGATTCAAGTTTTAAACTCAATGAGTCCGAACGGCGAGGCGCAGTGCGACCCCTCTTTGGAGAGAAGTTTTACATGGCATAGTACCTCACAAATGTTGCCAGCATTAGGAGGGGAAAAACATCGCTGAAAATTTTTTCTGATGGTCTCGCCAGTATTCGAATCCAGGCATTGGCGGACATGCTTACCTATGTGCTACGGTGGCCTCCTTGTTGTTGCCCTTATGGCCTGTTTACTGTCCGCTAAGATGTTCATACTCGACGTCCTCGCGTTAACACCACACCACATCACGTATTCCGTGATCGCCCGGATCTCGGCCTGCAGGACCGTATTATGGTCAGGCAGTCTAAAACAGATCTCTGTCCCTGGGTTCTCAATGTGAACCCCCAGGCCCACTCTGTCCTCCAGCTTTGACCCATCTGTATAACATGATCTTCCAGATGGCAATACTAGGCTTCCATCAATCCAACACTGTTCTGCTGACAGCAGTCAAATTTAGGGTATTTATCCCATAAAAGCGGATTTATTGCCTGATTTCGCTGAAACTTTGATCCATCCGTATAACATGATCTTCCAGATGACAATACTACGCTTCCATCAATCCAACACTGTGCCGCTGGCAGCAGACAACTTTTGGGGTATTTATCCCATAATAGCAGATTTATTGCCTGATTTCGCTGAAACTGTTACTTGTATATGAGTTCTCGTCACCTGAATAAAATATGATCGAGACCAGCCCCTATTTAGATATAACTATGTATATAGTCGTGGAGTTATAATAAAATAAGATGATTATTAAGTCCTTGGTGGTGGGTATCCAAAGTTCGGCAGGGGGTATACTCCACCATAGGATGGGGGTATACCAATTTCGTCATTCTGTTTATAACTACTCGAAATATTCCTCTGAGACCCCTTAAATATACATATTCTTGATCGTCGTGACATTTTATGTCGATCTAGCCATGTCCGTCCGTCTGTCTGTCAAAAGCACGCTAATATTCGAAGGAGTAAAGCTAGCCGCTTGAAATTTTGCACAAATACTTGTTATTAGTGTAGGTCGGTTGGTATTGTAAATGGACCATATCGGTCCATGTTTTCATATAGCTGCCATATAAACCGATCTAGGGTGTCGACTTCTTGAGCCTGTAGAGGGCGCAATTCTTATCCGATTGGAATGAAATTTTGCACGAAGTGTTTTGTTTTGATATCCAACAATTGTACCAAGTATGGTTCAAATCGATCTATAACCTGATATAGCTGCCATATAAACCGATCTTGGGTCTTGACTTCTTGAGCCTCTAGAGGGCGCAATTCTCGTCCGATTGGAATGAAATTTTGCACATAGTGTTTTGGTATCACTACCAACAATTGTGTTCAGTATGGTTCAAATCGGTTCATAATCTGGTATAGCTGTCATATAAACCGACCGATTCTTGAGACAATAGAGCGCGCAATTCTCATCCGATTTTGCATGAGGTATTTTGTTATGACTTCCAATAACTGTGCTAAGTATGGCGCAAATTAGTACATAACCTGGTATAACTGTCATATAAACCGATCTGGGATGTTGACTTCTTGAGCCTCTAAAGGGCACAATTCTCATCCGATTTGGAAGAAATTTTGTACAACAGCTTCTCTCATTACCAGCAACATTCGTGTTTAATATGGTCTGAATCGATCAATAGCTTGATACAGCTCCCATATAAACCGATCTCCCGATTTCGATTCTTGAGCCCCTACAAGGCGCAATTCTTATCCGAATGAACTGAAATAATACACAGTGACTTCTACAATGTTCAGCATTCATTTATGGTCCGATACGGACTTTAACTAGATATAACTCCAATAGCATAACAGTTCTTATTCAATATTCTCTATTAGCCTAAAAAGAGATACCGCGCATAGAATTCGACAAATGCGATCCATGGTGGAGGGTATATAAGATTCGGCCCGGCCGAATTTTGCACACTCTTACTTGTTTTTTGAATACTCTTATTCTTGTAGACATCTATTTTGCCACTTGAGCAAAGAAAATTATGTACAATTTCAACTTAGCAATTTATGTTCTTTGAGATTCTGTGATTATTGTATTAAAGGGCACTTGATATGAAGTTATAATGGTCTCGCCCACATCACACACTTATTCCCCAGAATATAAAAATTACGTTGTGTCGGCTTTCGAATCCAATATATACTGAGGATTTATTTCAGCAAACTTTTTCATTAACATTAATTTTTTATCTTGCTAAACTTCTTCGTTTATTCGAGGGCAGATCATTGTCTTATATTAAACCTGTTATTATTCACCAACAATTTTAAGAAAGAAATTCTAAGAAATTGTATATGAATTGGACATGGAAAGAGGACAGCTTTGATATATTTGCAATAGAATTGTTGATACAATTGGTTTTTGACAAACAAACTAATTTTAATCTATACATTGTGTATGACACCCTAACAGTACTAAAATGTATAGTGTTCTCCAAAATTTGCGAAGAGAAGAGAGATACTATATTCACAGAGGTTGTTGATTGGTTACAACCAACCTTAACTCACATTGTTTTGTTTTTCACCATCATAGTTTGAAGTGTGCGTTAATTTCGTTATTCTGTTTGTACCACCTGGACATAATGATCTGCTACTCTGCAAGTATTGACTTGGCCATGTCTCATTTCACAATAGCATTTGAATGAAACTATCCACTTTAAAATTGATACATGTCGTATCTGTTCAGATATGGATATAGCTCCCATATAGATCGATTTTCGGATATTCTTTCGTATCTTAAATCTGTGCACAAATTCAAATTTGCCCATGAACATTCCATTTAAGAACAGGGACAAACTTCTCACATATCAATGAGTGCTGTTCGATTCAAGTTTTATGCTCAATGATTAGGGGACTTCTTTTTATAGCCGAGTCCGAACAGCGTGCCGCAGTGCGATACCTTTTTGGTGGAGAAGATTTTACATGGCTACCATACCAAATGGTACATTACCTCACAAATGACGTTAGCATGGCCAATTTTTTATGATGTTCTCGCCAGGATTCGAATCCAGGCGTTCAGCGTCATAAGCGGACATGCTAACCTCTAGGCTACGGTGGCCTTCTTAAATCTATGTATATATATTGGGTTGCCCAAAAAGTAGTTGCGGATTTTTTAAAAGAAAGTAAATGCATTTTTAATGAAACTTAGAATGAACTCTAATCAAATATACTTTTTTTACACTTTTTTTCTAAAGCAAGCTACAGCTGATAACTGACAGAAGAAAGAATGCAATTACAGAGTCACAAGCTGTGAAAAAATTTGTCAACGCCGACTATATGAAAAATCCTCAATTACTTTTTGGGCAGCCAATACATAAAGATGGATTTATGTTTGTTCGTTTTTATACCCAACACCGTAGTATAGGGGGTATATTCATGTAGTCATTCCGTTTGCAACACATCGAAATATCCATTTCCGACACTATAAAGTATACATATTCTTGATCAGCGTAAAATTCTAAGACGATCTAGCCATGTCCGTCAGTCCGTTGAAATCCATAGGCTGGTTAAGTTCGAAGATGGGCTATATCGGACTATATCTTCAGCCCCCATATAGACCGATTGGCCGATTAAGGGTCTAAGGCCCATAAAAGCCACATTTATTATCCCATTTATCTGAAAATTGGGACAGTGATTTGTGTTACTCGAAATCTTTCTGCAATTTGGTCCATATCGGTCTAGATTTGGATATAACTGCCATATAGACCGATCTCTCGATTTAAGGTCTTGCGCCCATAAATGGCGCATTTATTTTCCGATGTCGCCCAAATTTGGTACAGTAAGTTGTTTTAGGCCCTTCAACATCCTTTTTCAATTTGGCTCAGGTCGGTCCAGATTTGAATATAGCTGCCATATAGACCGATCTCTCGAATTAATGGCGCATTTATTGTCCGATGTCGTCGAAATTTGGGACAGTGAGTTAGGTTAAGCCCCTCGACATCTTTCTTCAATTTGGCCCAGATCGGTTTAGATTTAAATATAGCAGCCATATAGACCTATTTCTCGATTTAAGGTTTTGGGCCCGATCTCTCGATTTAAGGCTTAGGGTCCATAAAAGGCGCATTTATTATCCTATGTCGCCGAAAGTTGGGACAGTGAGTTGTGTTAGGCTTTTCGACATTTTTCTGCAACTTGCCCCAAGTCGGTCCACATTTGAATATTGCTGCCATATAGACCGATATCTCGATTTAAAGGCGCATTATAATCTTATTTCACTAAAATTTGACACAATGACTTATGTTAAGCTTTTCGACGTCCATGTTGTATATGGTTCAGATCGGTTTATTTTTAGATATAGCTACTAAAAAGACCAAAATTTTGTTATACACAATTGAACAATGGCTTATTAGTGTTTACTTATTAGTATTTGATCCAAATCGGAACACATTTTGATATAGCTGCAATGGGGCATAAAGTATGCATTTTTCACCGGATTTTGACGAAAGGTGGTTTACATATATATCCGAGGGAGTGGGTACCTAAAGTTCGGTCCGGCCGAACTTTACTTCTTTTTGCTTGTTATACATATATATTTAAGCATCGAAGAATTCATCTATCCTTTACATCACCTAGTGTAGTGCTGGACCGTGCTGTTATACTGGAACAACTCATCGAGTGTCCACTATACGTACAATGGTGTCCGCTATATATGCTTCATATATATATGGCCGTATTTTTATATCCTACATCATCATCTGTCTGTCTGTCCATGTTAATTTGTAATCAAAACACAGATCCCTATTTACATCCCATTAGGTTCAAAATTTTAACAGACTACTTTTCAAAGGCTAGAGACAAGGCCTATTGAAACTGGAATAAATTGTTCAGATTAAGATATTGATCGCGTATATTTGTATCGCCTAAATTTGCAATCGCATTTGTCAGGTAATCTTCTCAAATTATTGATCTTCTTGCATAAAGTATTCCTTTATGGAGTCTAGATTTAGATGTAGATATCGCTTTAGATAATTTTATTGCAAAGTAGCTTCATTTCAGCTGGGAAAATTACCACTGCCTTAATAAAAACGAAAACCCCCTTTGTATTTTTTATACCCTAGTATATATTTTGTCATAAATTACCTACCTAACTTTCAAGATGTTCAACTGTAGAACATGTGGATAACAAAGTCTTTTCCTTAAAATATGGTAAAACGATATGTTTTGAAAATCAATTGCTTATTGTACCCAATTTGTTGCCAGAGGCCACGATTAGATCAGCTATCATCATATTTTCACAATCCGTTTCCTTAAGACCCCGATGTTGGGCGCCCAGTTTAGCCATGACGTCAATATAATCCTCCATAAATTCAGACTGCATTGATTTGGGTATATAACTCAATATACCACATACTGGCCTTATGTTCTCTGTTGAGAGTATGACAAATAACGATATAAGACTTTTTTTGAAATAAATCCAAATTTGTAACTTATCTCACCTATAAATTGATATCGGTCTCCATAATGGTAAGCTACAGGCTTTACGCTAACACTTATATGGCTATACCCCGCCTCCATCATCATTTCAGTAAACTCCGCCTGTGGGTCCTGGGAGAAATGGAACGATGATACAAAACATTCTTCATTCTTGATGAAGGGCGACCATTTTTGATCAACTTTGGCCATATGATAATTGGCTGCAAAGATGTTGTTAAATGAAAAGAATGTCATAAAACAGTCACCACCTTGAGGTCGCAAGAGACTTAACATATTTTTTAAGGCCATCCTGGAATGTTGAAGGTCTCGTTAGTGCATTATTTTTGCTGTTTAAAATATATTGACATACCTGGTATCCGATACCCAATGCATAACCAGCATAGAGATGACATGATCAAATAAACCCTCCAATTCGGTGGGTACTCCTTGTTTGGCAGCAATATCCATAACTTTGAACTCACACTTGCTAGGTAGTTTATAATTTGATTTGAAAAAATCTAACATATCCTTAGAAATATCGCTAAAAACTATTTTTCCATAATTTGCAGGTATACTTGGAAAAACGTAGTTGAATGAAACATCACCAGGACCAGCGCCGATCTCACAAAAATTCTCTCCCCCATCAATGTGCCACTTCATTTTTGAGTAGTATGCTTGGAGGTAGAGTCCCGAATCTCGTTTCACTTCATGATGAGATTTGTGGTATAAATCGGGCATTTCCATTCTGACTAAAGGTGAAAAGAACTGTAAAAGAAAAACAGAAATTGGTTTTGCGTTAAAATTAGTTCTTTGTCTTCTTCTCCTCGACGAAGATTCTGGCAGTGAGTTATTTTAGTCCGTTGATCAGGATATGGACTTATTTGTCAACCCAAAAAAAATGTGATTTTTTGTTTCAATTTTGCCCAACAATTTGAAGTCTAATATAAGAATCTTGAGATTCGACTATTTCGAGAAGATTTTTTATTCGATATACAATCAGTCACTAATTTGGTTTTAATGACATATTGTGACGATAAGAAGTATTAGACAACAATGTTTTTGCGATTTTCTCTAAGAATGCTGTATGATTTCAGTTTAGATTGGTGATAAGAAACCATTTCTTTTAAGATCACATCTCCACATATATTTTAAGATGTTTCTGTATAAAATAGTTGTCTCCTGTTGATTTTTACTTACATTAACAGTGTCACTTCAATACACAATGTATCGTAGAGGTGATTGTATCAAGTATGAACGACCTAAATGACTCGTTTACATAAAACTATATTCAAATGATCTGTTTTTATACTAATTTCTACATTAGTTTAGCCCTGGAATTTTAATTATTGTAGTTTTTACCATATTTTTATACCCTCCACCATAGGAAGGGGGTAAACTAATTTCGACATTCTGTTTGTAACACCTCGAAATATGCGTCTGAGACCCCATAAAGTATACATATTCTTGATCGTCATGTCATTTTAGGTCGATCTAGCAATGTCCGTCCGTCCATCTGTCTGTCGAAAGCACGCTAACTTTCGAAGGAGTAAAGCTAGCCGGTTGAAATTTTGCACAAATACTATTTATTAGTGTGGGTCGGTTGGGTTTGTAAATGGGCCAACTCGTTCCATGTTTTGATATAGCTGCCATATAAACCGATATTTTGCACGTAGTGCTTTGGTATCACTTCCAACAATTGTGCTTAGTACGGTTTAAATTGGTCTTTAACCTGATACAGCTCCCATATAAACCGATCTCCCTATTTGACTTCTTTAACCCTTGGAAGCCACAATTTTTGTCCGATTTGGCTGAAATTTTGCATGAAGTGTTTTGTTATGACTTTCAATAACTGTGCCGAGTACGCTCAAAATCGGTGTATAACCTGACATAGCTCCCATATAAACCTATCGCGCGTTTTGACTTTTTGAGCCCTTAGAAGCCACAATTTTTATCCGATTTGGCTTAAATTTTGCACGTAGTGTTTTTTTTATGACTTTCAATAACTGTGCCAAGTACGGTCCAAATCGGTCACGAACATGATATAGCTCCCATGTAAACCGATCTCCCGATTTGACTTCTTGAGCCCTTAGAAGCCGCAATTTCTGGCCGGTTTGGCTGAAATTGTCCTTATAGTGTTCTGCTATGATTTTCAACAACTGTGCCAAGTACGGTCCAAATCGGTCAAGAATATGATATAGCTCCCATATAAACCGATCTACAGATTTGAGTTCTCGATCCCTTGCAAGCCGCAATTTTTGTCCGATTTGGTTGAAATTGTGCTTATAGTGTTCTGCTATGACTTTCAATAACTGTGCCAAGTACGGTCCTAATTGGTCAAGAATATGATATAGCTCCCATATAAACCGATCTCCTGACTTGAGTTCTTGATCAACATGTAGATCCCATATTTTAACAGAAACCATGGTGGTGGGTTCCCAATATTCGACCCGGCCGAACTTAGCTCGTTTTTACTTGTTAAAGCTACAGACGAGGCCTATTGAAACTGGAATAAATGGTTCAGGTTTAGATATTGATCCGATGCATATGTTTATATCGCCTAATTTTCGCTTCCAAAGACACTGCAACCGCATTTATCAGCTGATCTTCTAGAGTTTTCTTTTATGGATTCTAGATTAAGATAGTAGTTGCATTTCAGGTGGAAATATTCCATTGCCGCAATTAAAACGGAAACCCCCTTAGAATTTTTTATACCCACCACCGAAGGATGGGGGTATATTCATTTTGTCATTCCGTTTGCAACACATCGAAATATCCATTTCCGACCCTATAAAGTATATATATTCTTGATCAGCGTAAAAATCTAAGACGATCTAGCCATGTCCGTCCGTCTGTCTATTGAAATCACGCTACAGTCTTTAAAAATAGAGATATTGAGCTGAAATTTTGCACGAATTCTTTTTTTGTCCATAAGCAGGTTAAGTTCGAAGATGGGCTATATCGGACTATATCTTGATATAGCCCCCATATAGACCGATCCGCCGATTTAGGGTCTTAGGCCCATAAAAGCCACATTTATTATCCGATTTTGTTGAAATTTGGGACAGTGAGTTGTGTTAGGCCCTTTGACATCCTTTGTCAATTTGGCTCAGATCGGTCCAGATTTGGATATTGCTGCCATATAGACCGATCCTCCGATTTAGGGTCTAAGGCCAATAAAAGCCACATTTATGGTCTGATTTCGCTGAAATTTAGGACAGTGAGTTGTCTTAGGCCCTTTGACATGTTTCTTTAATTTGGTCCCGATCGGTTCAGATTTGGATATAGCTGCCATATAGACCGATCCTCAGGTTTAGGGTCTTAGGCCCATAAAAGCCACATTTATTATCCGATTTTGATGAAATTTGGGACAGTGAGATGTGTTAGGCCCTTTGACATATTTCTTCAATTTGGTCCAGATCGGTTCAAATTTGGATATAGCTGCCATATAGACCGATTTCTTGATTTATGGTTTTGGGCCCATAAAAGCCACATTTATGGTCTGATTTCGCTGAAATTTAGGACAGTGAGTTGTCTTAGGCCCTTTGACATGTTTCTTTAATTTGGTCCCGATCGGTTCAGATTTGGATATAGCTGCCATATAGACCGATCCTCAGGTTTAGGGTCTTAGGCCCACAAAAGCCACATTTATTATCCGATTTTGATGAAATTCGGGGCAGTGAATTGTGTAAGGCCCATCAACATCCTTCGTTAATTTGGCTCAGATCGGTCCAGATTTGGATATAGCTGCCATATAGATCGATCCTCCGATTTATGGTGTAAGGCCCATAACAGCCACATTCATTATCCGATTTTGCTGAAATTTGGGACAGTGAGATGTGTTAGGCCCTTTGACATATTTCTTCAATTTGGTCCAGATCGGTTCAAATTTGGATATAGCTGCCATATAGACCCATTTCTTGATTTATGGTTTTGGGCCCATAAAATGCTCATTTATTGCCCGATGTCCCCGAAATTTGGAACAGTGAGTTAAGTTAAGCCCCTTGACATACTTCTGCAATATCGCACAGATCGGTCCAGATTTGGATATAGCTGCCATATAGACCGATATCTAGGTTTTAGGTTTTGGGGCCATAAAAGACGCATTTATTGTCCGATGTCCCTGAAATTTTAGACAGTGAGTTTGGTTAGGCTCTTCGACGTCCTTCTTCAATTTTGCCCAGATCGGTCCAGATTTGAATATAGCTGCCATATAGACCGATCTCTGGATTTACGGTTTAGGGCCCATAAAAGAGGCATTTATTGTCCGATTTCGCCGAAATTTGGGGCAGTGCTTAGTGTTAGGCTCTTCGACATGTTTATGAAACTTGGCCCAAATCGGTCCAGATTTGGATATAGCTGCCATGTAGACCGATATCTCGATTTAAAGTCTTGGCCCCATAAAAGGCGCATTTATAATCCGATTTCACTGAAATTTGACACAGTGACTTATGTTCGGCTTTTCGACATCCGTGTCGTATATAGTTCAGATCGGTATGAGGTATATGAGTATCAAGGTATGAAATTTTCACCGAATTTTGATGAAAGGTGGTTTACATATATACCCGAGGTGGTGGGTATCCAAAATTCGGCCCGGCCGAACTTAACGCCTTTTTACTTATTATTACCTAGTATATATTTTGTCATAAATTACCTACCTAACTTTCAGAATGTTCATACACAACCCATTTACACATAATGGTAAATTTATATGTTTTGAAAATCAATTGCATTTTGTATCCAATTTGTTGCCAGAGGCCACAATTAGATCTGCTATCATCATATTTTCACAATCCGTTTCGTTAAGGCCCCGATATTGGGCGCCTAGTTTAGCCATGACGTCAATATAATCATCCATGAATTCAGACTGCATTGCTTTGGGTATATAACTCAATATACCACATACTGGCATTATGTTCTCTGTTAGGAGTATGAGAAATAGCGATATTAGACTTTTTTTGAAATAAACAAAAATTTGTACACTTGTCTCACCCTTGAATTTATTTCTGTCACCACAGTGGTAAGCTACAGGCTTTACGCTGACACTTATATGGCTGTACCCCGCTTCCATCATCATTTCAGTAAACTCCGCCTGTGGGTCCTGGGAGAAATGGAACGATGATACAAAACATTCTTCATTCTTGATGAAGGGCGACCATTTTTGATCAACTTTGGCCATATGATAATTTGCTGCAAAGATGTTGTTAAATGAAAAGAATGTCATAAAACAGTCACCACCTTGAGGTCGCAAAAGATTAAACATATTTTTTAAGGCCGTTCTAGAATGTCGAAAGTCTCGTTATTGCAATATTATTTTGCTGTTTAATATATATGACAAACCTGTTGTCCGGTATCCAATGCATAACCAGCATGGAGATGACATGATCAAATAAACCCTCCAATTCAGCGGGTACTCCTTGTTTGGCAGCAATATCCATAATTTTGAACTCACACTTGCTAGGTAGTTTATAATTTGATTTGAAAAAATCTAACATATCCTTAGAAATATCGGTAAAAACTATTTTTCCATAATTTGCAGGTATACTTGGAAAAACGTAGTTGACCAGCGCCGATCTCACAAAAATTCTCTCCCCCATCAATGTGCCACTTCATTTTTGAGTAGTATGCTTGGAGGTAGAGTCCCGAATCTCGTTTCACTTCATGATGAGATTTGTGGTATAAATCGGGCATTTCCATTCTGGCTAAAGGTGAAAAGAACTTTAAAAGAAAAAAAGAAATTGGGTTTGCGTCAAATTTAGTTCTCTGTCTTCTTCTCTTCGACGAAAATTCTGGCAGTGAGTTATTTTAGTCCTTTGATCAGGATATGGACTTATTTGTCAACTAATAAAAGGTGATTTTTTGTTTCAATTTTGCCCAACAATTCGAAGAATAAGAATCTTTAGATTCGACTATTTAGAGAGCATTTTTTATTCGATTTACAATCGGACAATAATTAGATTTTATTAACATATTGTACCAGATGGTAAATATTAGACAACTATGTTTTTGTGATTTTCTCCAAAATTTCTGTATGTTTACAGTTTAGATTGGTGATGGGAAGTCCTTTCCTTTTAGATCACACTTCCACATCTATTGTAAGAGTTTTCTGCATAACAAGGTATGTTTTGCTGATTTTTACTTACATTAACAGTGCCACTTCTATACACAATGTATGGTAGATGTACTTTCATCAGGTATGAACGACCTAAATGACTCGTTTACATTAAACTATACTCAAATGATCTGTTTTTATACCTATTTCTACTTTTTATACCGGCCACCATAGGATGGGGTATACTCATCTAGTCATTCCGTTTGTAACACCTCGAAATATTGATTTTTGACCCCATAAAATATGTATATACAGGATCGTCCTCGACATTCTGAGTCTATCTAGCTATGTCCATCCTTCCGCACGCCCGTCTGTCGAAATCTCGATAGCGGTCGAAAGCGAAACAACTAACCGCTTAAAATTTTGCACAGATTCTTCTTTAACTTCTTAAACCCAATTTTCTTCCGATTTGGCTAAAATTTGGAACAAAGACCTGTGTTATGACTTCCAGCATCCATGCTAAGTATGATAAAGGGTGATTTTTTTGAGGTTAGGATTTTCATGCATTAGTATTTGACAGATCACGTGGGATTTCAGACATGGTGTCAAAGAGAAAGATGCTCAGTATGCTTTGACATTTCATCATGAATAGACTTACTAACGAGCAACGCTTGCAAATCATTGAATTTTATTACCAAAATCAGTGTTCGGTTCGAAATGTGTTCATTCACCGTAACGTTGCGTCCAACAGCATCTTTGAAAAAATACGGTCCAATGATTCCACCAGCGTACAAACCACACCAAACAGTGCATTTTTCGGGATGCATGGGCAGTTCTTGAACGGCTTCTGGTTGCTCTTCACTCCAAATGCGGCAATTTTGCTTCTTTTCGTAGCCATTCAACCAGAAATGAGCCTCATCGCTGAACGGTGAATGAACACATTTCGAACCGAACACTGATTTTGGTAATAAAATTCAATGATTTGCAAGCGTTGCTCGTTAGTAAGTCTATTCATGATGAAATGTCAAAGCATACTGAGCATCTTTCTCTTTGACACCATGTCTGAAATCCCACGTGATCTGTCAAATACTAATGCATGAAAATCCTAACCTCAAAAAAATCACCCTTTATGAATCGGTATATAAATAGATATGGCCCCCATGTATAACTCGATCCCCAGATTTGACTTCTTGAATCCTTATAAGCCTCAATTTCCATCCGATTTGGCTGAAATTTAAAAAAAAAGTCTTGTGTTACGACCTTCAAAATGCATGCCAAGTGCGAGCTTAGTCGGTCTATAAACTGATATAGCCCCCATATGAAACGATCCCCAGATTTGACTTCTTGAATCTCTACAAGTTTCAATTTTTATTCGAATTAGTAGAAAATTGAAACTTAGACTTGAGATATGATTTCGAACATCTATACCTCTTTGCCTCTTTTCAGCCCTTAGAAACCTACATTTTCACCGGATACGGCTGTAATGTGGCCCAAATACCTATCTTATGACTTATAACTTCAGTGTCAATATGGTGATATAGGCCCATTCAAGTATCGATATCCCGAAATTACTTCTTGAGACCAAAATAATTCAAATACAAACTCACTTAGATCGCATTTTTAGCAGAATCCATGGTGGTGGGTACCCAAGATTCGGCCCGGCCGAACATAGCACGGTTTTACTTGTTTCGCTTAGCCTTGGAATTTTAAATAGTTTTTACTATGTTTCTTCTCATAAAAGCTGTTGTGTATTTTTATTATTTTATTACATTGTATCTGGAATACGAAATTAAAATAGATCAAAGTAGAAGCCTTAATGCCAATCTAGTATAACTAAACTCTTATCTAAACGTTACAATTATTACTTACGTAATTTTTTTCTCAAAGAGGGAAGTTATTATGTATGAAACTTTTACAACAGATAAACAATACTTACCCAACCAACGTTGACAATTCATGACCTATGGAATGTTATGTTAGAACTTTCAAAGAACCCACAAGATAAGACACAAATGGTGTTAGTAAAATAATGATGGTTTAGCAAAAGTCTGGCTGTGCGGACTGTATAATGCCCTACAACAGCCCTATAAGTGTAAATTGTACAATAATGCTATATGGAAGCTTTATCTGAACTGATTTGAGGGACTTCTGCAGACGTGTTCGTGTAATGAGATGTTGTGATTATTACTTGCGGTACAGACTAGGGTGTAAACTATAAGTCCGGAAAAGTCAGTGCAGTATTTGGAAGACTACACAGAAAGATAAATCCCAAAGAAATCTTTAATCAAAAGTTTAATTGAAAATAAAATCGTTTTCACTTAAATAATGCTAATGCTTAAAGTAATAAGGCGCCGGGTTTTGATGGAATCCTGTTTGAATTCTACAAATATGCTTCAGTTTTGTTTGTACAAGAACTTCAACATTTGCTTAATTTTATTTTTCTACGGGAGACTATCCCTTAGTCCTTTCGCAAATCGATAATCATCCCATTGCACAAAAAGGGTAACGTTAATGTGGTGTCGAATTACAGAGGTTTGTCTCTACTTGACACACTGTATAAAGTATTCAACGGTATAGTGTTTAACCGAATTAATTTGTGAGTAGAACAAAATAGGATTCTGAACGGTTACCAGGCAGGACTTAGATGGGGCTACTCGACGACTGATAATATGTTTAACCTTAGGTTAGGTTGGGTTGAAAGGAGGGTGCAGATATTAATCCGCCCCATGCCACTAGGCACACCTAAGCCAATAATCGGCTTGTGGTGCGGTATAAAGTAAACTCTAAAAAGAACATTTTAAGTTAGGAATTCCGTGCTACTTACAAAATCCTTAATTATTTTCAATACCACTCCCCTAAGTTGATTCATGTCTGGTATTGTGTCTCCACCTAAGTGCCTGTATCTGTTAGATGCGAATGCCGGGCAATGACAAAGGAAATGCTCCAACGTCTCATCATCTTTCCCAAATGCCCTACACATGCTATCACTTGCCGCACCGATTTTACATAAGTGAGCTCGTAGTCCTATATGTCCCGTTATGATACCAATAGCAATTCTGACCTCCTTCCTTTCAGTAATGGCCTCGTCTTCTCACGATCTGGATCCCCCATACGATTTTCGCTGTCATACCGACCGTTTCGCTGTTCCAAAATGTTGCATGAGCATTCGTCGCCCACTCCCTTAACTCGGCCGGCGTCGACCCGAAAGGCTTCGGGTTAATCAAGTTTATTGACGGCAGTCGTCTGGCCTTTACCGCCAAATCGTCTGTCCTTTCATTTCGCCTTACTCCGTTATGGCCCGGCACCCAAACGATGCTGATTTTGCCATCCTCAGAGAAGGCGTTAATCTCCTTCTTACACCGCAAGACTGTTCGTGACCTTACCGTCCAGGTTGTAATTGCCCTTATGGCAATTTTACTGTCGGTAAAGATGTTCACACTCGACGTCTTCGCGTTAGCACCACATCACTTAAAGCATTCCGTGATCGCCCGGATCTCCGCCTGCAGGACCGTATTAGGGTCAGGCGGTCTAAAACAGATCTCAGTCCCTGCGTTCTCAATGTGAACCCCCAGGTACACTCTGACCTCTAGTTTTGATCCATCCCGTCCATCTTTAACCTCACAAGCATAGTTTACTTGAACTGTAAGGAAGTAGAAAAACGTTCGCTTTCTTTGTTGATTCTTCCGCCACCTTTGACATGGTACCGCGAAACTGTTTAAAACCTGTTTTATAATTTGGCCACATTGGGTCTCTCTACAAAGATTATTAATATTCTGCGTCTAATTTATTGTGACACCACAAGTCAAGTATGGGATGGTTCAATGCTATCTACAGACTGTTTACTGTGCCCAATACGTTTCGCTTTGTATTTGAATGATTTACATGAGATTCTACCCACTGGTGTACGCCTTGGGGAGGTCGAGATTAGAGTTCTTATGTACGCAGACGATATTGCCCTGCTTTCGCACTCACCGAGGAAACTTCATATTGCTCTTTATGGGGTCTGTGAGCAAGTAGAGAGACTATTTAGTTTCTTCATAAAAAAGGTACTATACTTACCAAGTAATGCTCCTAACTGTATATTGGAGGCCACCGTAGCGCAGAAGTTAGCATGTCCGCCTATGACGCCGAAAGCCTGGGTTCGAATCCTAGCAGGAATCTCCGACATTTGTGAGGTACTTTGCCATGTAAAAACTTCTCCCCAAAGAGGTGTCGCTCAGCGCCAAGCCGTTCGAAGTCGGCTATAAAAAGAAGGTCCCTTATCATTGAGTTTAAAATTTAATCGGACAGTACTCATTGATTTGTGAGAAGTTTTCCCCAGTTCCTTAATGGAATGTCCATGGGCAAATTTGCATATGTTGCATATCGAAACGCGGCTATCAAGTATGTTTTTGGATACCCTCAACCTGAAGTTTAATTATATTACCAAAGTACTTGTAATGCCTAGTGATAGATTACCCCGACTGCTGGCTAAGGAGACTATAGATGTCGGTGTTTACTGGCCAAAGAGTTGGTTGGATGTAAGTGCTGAACTTAGTATTGACGTTAATTTTAGTCTTGAAGGTCGGGATCAAGTGTTAATGCTCGATAGTATTTTACGCGAACTTTAGGAACGTGAAAAGGTCTTGAATGAGAACAGGGGTTTGGCTTCGCGGTACAACGAACCCTACCCACATCTTAAATATAATATCCCCAATATTTTCGCAATGGTAACTCCCAGAAATTTATTAGTTTAGTTTTTCGCGCCAGAGGTGGTCTACTTAACCTGAATTCGAGAGCCTTCAGAAATGATACAAACGGTAATTGCTCAATTTGTAGCTTACAAGTACCTGAAACCACTTTTCAGAAGAAGATGTTTTAGAAAAAGCTCATTGACTCTGAGTTCTATACAATATTAAATGGATATAATTTTGTAAGTATGGTATCGGGTATAAGTGCCACTAATTCGGCCACGCCAGATAGAATTTGTGGTTTAAGGTTCGTTTCATCTCAGAATTCGTTATTTAGTGTTTCTGAGAAGCTGCCGTCTCAAATGCCACGAATACAGCTGGCTGATCCGGATCTTTTTGTATTTCATCCGGTGGATAATTTGCTAGGAGCATATTAGCATCCGAAATACTTGTGAATGATTGTTTGAAACCCGTGACAGGCTCGTTATTAGCTCAAAATAGTATTTTCGGTTGGCTTGAAACAGGTCCTATACCAACGGCAAATATTCGATCATTCTTAACTAAAATCGGTAGAAAAGACATGGAGAAAGTGAACCACCTGCGAAACAAATGTTCATTGCGATATTGTTGTTGGTCGCTACTAACCGAAAACCTCAATTGCCTTTACGTTACGAACATTTAATCGGAAAACGCCGTTGTGGGGCGACCTAACACTGCTTTGGTCTTGTTGATCAACTTGGCGCGAATCGCAAGAGTCTCTTCCTAATTTACAGGGTCCCTTTTTGGCCCAACGTTTAAGTTACAACATGCCTCAATGTTGCAAGGTGGCCGGCAATGTTTAAGTACAATTAAAACATACGGTTTTAAATTGGAATATTCGTTTGATGCGGGTTTTTTGACCCTCGCTTGATGGAATTTCTCGTTAGAATCTTTCTACTCCCTTTGAGTGCAACTTTTTAGTTGAAATGTCAGATTCTAACGAGTAACTAACCCTTTTTGTAATGCTTGACCCAACACCTTTCTCTATCTTGTTAAAGGTGTTACAACTCCTTTTCGTGCTCTAAAAGATTACAGTCCATCTTCAATTTCGTGGTAAATTACATCTTGTTGAACTTATTCAAAGGTAATCTTGTTTACCCCCTCCTATCGTGGAAAATTATATAAAGCTTACTGCTATCCTTTTATTGCCAATTATAATTAACCCAACTGTCTTTTATTTCTATTTCTTTTCCTTGCATTTACAGCAGTATTAAGACTAAAATATGTACCCTGTTCCTGGAAATTCGCAGAGATTATAATGATCCCCAAGCCCGGTAAAAGCCCGCATGAAGTAAAATCGTATCGGCCTATGGAAAACTTTTCATATTACAGTTGGAGCCCGTAATCCAGCAGATGCAAATTATACCAACTCGCCAGTTTGGCTTTCGCAGAAAACCCTCCACGATTGAACAAATACATCATGTAATAAACGTCATTTACGCCAAAAAGATTCATGCAAACTTCAGCACCACCCTAATGTTGAGGCAACAAAACTTCTCCAATCAACATGCACAACAAGAAGATTAAATCGCTTTCAGCCACACAATCTGTTAACTCGATTTGAATAATAACAACATAAATATTAACAATTAAATTAATTTTGTAAATTATTATATTATTTTATTTTCTTTGAACACCAATACTACTAGTTAGTCTCATTTAAAATTCGTGACTAGTTGCAGAATAAATTTAAGCACATTAGTTGTAATTAAATACTTAAATTAATAACAAGTAAGAGCAAGTTCGGCCGGGTCGAATCTTATATACCCTCCACCATGGATCGCATCCGTCGAGTTCTTTGCGCAGTATCTCTTTTTAGGCAAACAAAGAATAATGAATATGGACGGAGGAGGAGGAAGAGGAGCTATATCAAGTTATAGTCCGATTCGTGGCTCAATAAGCAAAATCGGGAGATCGATTTATATGGGAGCTGTGTCAAGCTATAGATCGATTCAGACCATATTGCACACGTATATTGAAGGCCATGGGAGAAGTCGTTGTACATAATTTGTGCCAAATCGGATGAGAATTGCGCTCTCTAGAGGCTCAAAAACTCAAGATCCCAGATCGGTTAAAATGGCAGCTATATCAGATTATGGACTGATTTTAACCATACTTCGTACAGTTGTTGGAAGTGATATTATTAAAACGCTATGTGAAAAATTTAATTCAAATCGTACGACAATTGCGCCCTCTATAGGCTCAAGAATTAAGGCCCAAGATCGGTTTATATGGCAGCTATATCAAAACATGAACCATTTACAAACCCAACCGACCTACACCAATTAGAAGTAATTGTGCAAAATCTCAAGCGGCTAGCTCTACTCCTTCAAAAGTTAGCGTGCTTTCGGCAGACAGACGGACGGACATGGCTAGTTCGACTTAAAATGCCACGACGATCAAGGATATATATACTTTATTTGGTCTTAGACGCATATTTCGAGGTGTTGCAAACAGAATGACGAAATTAGTATACCCCCATTCTATGGTGGAGGGTATAAAAACAAGTTAAAGCGTGCTAAATTCGGCTGGGTCGAATCTTGAGAACCCACCACCATGGATTCTGCTAAAATATGAGTGCTATATCTGGTTATAGACCGATTTGGACCGTACTTAGCACAGTTGTTGAGACGCATAACATTAAATTTCTGTCAAATCGGATAAAAATCGCGGCTTGTACGGTTCAAGAAGTCAAATCGGGTGATCGGTTTATATAGCAGCTATATCAGGTTATGGACCGATTTGGACCTATGTGCAAAATTTCAACCAAATCGGACGAAAATTGAGGCTTTCAGGGGCTCAAGAAGTCAAATCGGGTGATCGGTGTATATGGGAGCTATATCAGGTTATAGAGCGACTGTACTTGGCACAGTTATTGGAAGAAATAACGGAACACTATATGCAAAATTTCAACCAAATCGGATGAAAATTGAGGCTTCCAGAGGCTCAAGAAATCAAATCAGGAGACCGATTTCGCTGAAATTTGAAACATTGAGTTGTATTCAGACTCCCGACATCCGACCCAAATATAGTTCAGATCGGACTATATTTAGATATAGCTGCCATAATGATTGATCTATTGATTAAGGGTCCGAAGCCATTAAAAGCTTTATTTATTATGCGATTTCGTTGAAATTTGAAATAATGAGTTGTTTTAAGCCCTCCAACATCCCGCTTAAATATGGTTCAGATCAGACTGTATTTAGCTATAGCTGCCATATAAATCGATTTTCCGGTTAAGGGTCTGAAGTCCAAAAAAGATGCATTTACTATCCGATTTCGCTGAAATTTGAAGTAGTGAGTTTCTTTAAGCTTTTCGGCATTCGATTGAAATATGGTTTAGATGGGACTATATGTAGATAGGTGTCATGTAGACTGATCTGCCGATGTAGGGTCTGAAGTCCAAAAAATTAATTTATTGTCCGATTTCGATGAAATTTAAAACAGTGAGTTGTATTAAGGCTCCCTACATCCGACTGAGATATGATTCAGATCGGATTATATTAAAATATGGCTGCCTTGTAGATCGATCTGCATGAAAGCTGTACTATATTTAGATATAGCTGCCATTTAGACCGATCTTCCAATTTAGGGTCTTGATCCCATAAAAAGTGGATTTGTTGCACGATTTCGCTGAATTAAGGCTTTCTACATCCGACTGAGATATGATTCAGATCGGACTATATTAAAATATGGCTGCCTTGTAGACCGATCTGCCGATTAAGGGTCTTGAGCCCATGAAAGCTGTACTATATTTAGATATAGCTGTAATTTAGACCGATCTTCCAATTTAGGGTCTTGATCCCATAAAAAGCGGATTTGTTGCACGATTTCGCTGAATCTGTGACTTGTATAAAAGTTCTCGGAGCTTGAATCAAATACGATACAGACAAGCCCCCATTTGCATAATACTATGGATATGTAAGTGGGGTTGTTATAAAAGAGGATGGTTAATTTATCCATGGTGGTGGGTATCCAAAGTTCGGCACGGCCAAACTTAACAGGTTTTTACTGGTTTATTTAATCTATTTATCAATATTTCAATGGAATATGAATATCCAAGTGGAAAAGCAAATACGATTTTTATATTCGAAATATCGACATATAATTAAAATAAAAAAACAAACCTCGAGCTTGAATATTAAAACAGCAAAATTGTATACAACAATTTACTACGAGGGTTGCCTTTTCTATTTCCGGATTAGAGAACACATAAACAAATATTAAAAATCGCAAATCGCAAATCTATACACTTTTGCATGCGTTTGAACCAATTGTCGAAGCACTTTTGCCACTCTGATTAAGGTATCTCCAAAACATGCATTCTAAACACATCAACCGCTTTTTTAATGTCGAAACATGTTGCCCTCTCATTTTTTTTACGTATCGGAATACAAAGAAATCATTCGGTGCCAAGTCAGATGACTCATCAAATCGATGTTTTGAGTTTTCAAAAATGCAGTTGTTTCGTATTCTTGAAGCATACTTTTCGACCAATCGACACGAGCCTTTTTTTTGAGCGATTGACAAATTGTGTGAGATCCAATGCGAACAAAATTTTTTGACGGTTATTTGGCAGATTGTAATACAAGAGTTGTCCAATCCCGAAATATAAAAGGCAACCCTCGTATCAACATTTTACTCTAAATAAGTAAAAGCGTGCTAAGTTCGGCCGGGCCGAATCTTATATACCCTCCGCCATGGATAGCATTTGTCTAGTCCTTTTCCCGGCATTTCTTCTTGGGCATAAAAAAAGGATAAAAGAAAATATATGCTCTGCTATTGGAGCGATATCAAGATATGGTACGGTTCGGACCACAATTAAATTATATGTTGGCGACCTGTGTAAAATGTCACCCAATTGTGCCCTTTGGGGGCTCAAGAAGTAAAATAAAGAGATCGATTTATATGGGAGCTGTATCAGGCTATAGACCAATTCAAACCATAATAAAGACATATGTTGATGGTCATGAGAGGATCCGTCGTACAAAATTTCAGGCAAATCGGATACTAATTGCGACCTCTAGATGCTCAAGAAGTCAGGATCCCAGATCGGTATATATGGCAGTTATATCAGGTTATGAACCGATTTGAACTATACTTAGCACAGTTGTTGGATATCATAACAAAATACTTCGTGCATACATTCATTGAAATCGGATAAGAATTGCGCCCTCTGGAGGCTCAAGAAGTCAAGACCCAAGATCGGTTTATATGGCAGCCATATCAGGATATAGACCGATTCGAACCATACTTGGCACAGTTGTTGGATATCATAACAAAATACTTCGTGCTAAAATTCATTAAAATCGGATAAGAATTGCGCCGTCTAGAGGCTCAAGAAGTCAAGACCCAAGATCGGTTTATATGACAGCTATATCAGGTTATGAACCGATTTGAACCTTATTTGGCACAGTTGTTGGAAGTCATGCAAAATTTCAGCCAAATCGGATAGGGATAGCTCCCATATATATGTATCGCCCGATTTGGACTAATACGGCAATAATTCGGTCATTTCGATATTTTGCACAAAGGATTCTCTTACTTCTCCTGACATAACTTGTGAATTTTAATAAACATAAATCGGTTCAGAATTGGATATAGCTCCTATATATATGTATCGCCCGTTTTGGACTAATACGGCAATAACTCGGCTATTTCTCAACCGTTTCTCTCAAAATTTTGCACGAAGGATTCTCTTACTACTCCTGGCATTACTTGTGATTTTAGAAATCGTGTCAGAATCGGTTATAGATTCCATATATATGTATCGCCCAATTTGGACTTATACCGCAATAATTCGGCTTTTTGCCAAACTATTCTCTGGAAATTTTTTACGATATATACATATGTAACTCCCATATCTATGACATCCACTAGTTATGTCGAGAGTCATAAGAAAATCCCTCGTGCAAAATTTCGTGAGAATCGGTAGACAAATGACGATATTATTACAATCGGACGAACATTGAGAGAGTTGAGTTGACCAGATATGTATCTCTTTTTTCTTTTTTATTTAAGTTTATAGATAATAAATACCCTTACTGACTAATAACAATACATTTATTAAAGTATTAACCTAAGAATTTACACATAATATAATTTTCCTTTTTAAATTTTCTCGATTCTCAGATAGATCTATTCTATAATAAGAAATTTGCCAGAGATCAAAATATCTGGTAGGTCTGATAGGAGCGAAAAATTTAAAAGAAAGCAAAAATCTATTTAACCAAGAATTAATTTAGTCAAAAACGTAATATTTAGCATGGTTCTATGACTTTTTAATGTAAAAAGCTTTTTAAGATTTAATCGGTACTCATACGAACGTAATGAACTTCTGATGGAGACAAAATAATAGAAATTGTTTTTGAACCGATTGTATCAAATCAGAATGAAAAGTGTAGTACGGATCCCATACCACTTCCGATTAGCGAAGTATATAAGTTTTTCGTCACAGAGAAATCATTAAGCGTTTCATGAAGCCAGGAGCACCACATGCTTTGTTTACAACCATTGATATGTGTTGACGGAAGTTTAAGCGTTGGTCTAGAAGCAATCCAAAGTCTTTAAAGCTATTGACTACTTCAAGTTGATTGGAATCCAAAAAGTAGCTAGTTTTAAGAGAGGTTATTATTGAAAATGGTATGTATTTGCATTTGGATATATTAAGTTGCATAAAGTTCTGGTTGCACTATTCGTAAAGAGTATCAAGGTCATACTAAAGATGTCACTGTTCATCAGAGTCTCTCGTCGATCTGAAGATCTTTTACATCAAAATATTCCAGTACTTTAGAGTAAAAGGAAGATATTTTATGAACAAACAAAACAGCACAGGGCCTAGATGACTACCCTGTGGAACACCTGAAGAGACAACTATTGATTTGGAAACTGCAATACCAAATTTAACTCTTTGAGTACGTCCAGTCAGATATGATCTGATCCACTTTTGTTAAGAGAGACTGAAACCAATATAGTATATTTTTCTTAACAGAAGGTGGTGGTTGACTTTATCAAGTGCTTTACTAAAATCGCTATAGATGGTATCCGTTTGATACCGTTCCCTAAAGCCATCGTTGACCAAACAAGTAAATTCTAAAATATTTCTTATCGTCGATTTCGATTTCCGGAACCCTTGGTGGTAGGGAGACAATATAGAAGAAACTTGATGTGAAAAAGTGTCACTCTAAATTTTCTCTAATAGCTTTGGAGTAGCATTCAAAATTGGAATGCCTCTGTAATAAGAAAACACATTGCGATTTCCGGCTTTAAATAACGGTCTTATATAAGATTGCTTCCACAATTCCGACATGTCTGCCGTGCTTTAATGAACTGTTGAATTTGAAAGTTCGAGAGCGCAATGCTTTAAAATGTTCGATGGAATTCCATCTGGACCAGGATTAAAAGTTATCTTCAGTGATCTTAAATGTTCAAGTACTACGTTTTCCCCAATCCCAGACACGCCTATAAAAGCTGAATTGTTGATATAGATATCGGCAATACCTGAATCGTTATCAGCTACTTTAGCTTTTAATCTAAGAAAGTTCGGTAAACTATCACAACGACGCTTTGAATTCATAAATTTGTAAAAAGATTTAGGTTTTGATTTCAATTGATTTCTAATTTCATTCAACTAACTACCATATGCCAATTTGTTTACTTTATTATATTCACATCTTGCTAAATAATACTTCGAAAAGTCAGATGTTAACCCTGAGCGTTTAAACTTTTTATGTAATTTATTGTTCTTGTTCTTCAGCCTAGAAAGATTGGTTGTATTCCATGGAGGTTCAGATGCGTTGCAAAAATTAGTTTTAGGGACAGATTGAGAAATAAAGTCAAGTAGCACAGTATAAAAAGTTGAAGTATTTTCATCGATATCTTTAGATCTGAAAATTTCATTCCAATTAACAGATGATAGTAGTGAGTTTAGTTTGATATAATCAGTTTTAGCAAAACAGTACACTTTTCCAACTGCTACATCTTTTTAAACTGTAAACATATCTCAGATGGTTGACTAATGAAAACAAGATCGAGTAATTTACAAAGTGATTTGAGGAATAATAAAATCAGCAGGAGCGATCATCTCTCAGTACACTTTTCCAATTGCTGCATCTTTTTTAACTGTAAGAGTGGGATATCTATCCTCAGGACATCCGGATTATTAGAACTTAAACATATCTCAGATGGTTGACTTATGAAAACAAGATCGAGTAATTTAGAAAGTGATTTGAGAAATAATAAAATCACCAAGAGCGATCATCTCTCTCATCTCTTAGCTGAGATGACTGAAATGCTGATTGGATTGCAGATACGTGTTTTCAATAAATATCCTCACATGAAGATGGTGGGACGTAAGAACATGAAATACATATTGAAACATTTTTCCAAAATATCTTTACGGCTAAAAATTCAAGACCCAAGGAAGATTCCACTAATATTTCTTCAGAAAGAAATTGAGTGGAAACCGCAATTAGCACATCATCGCCAGATTTTTTCATTTTATCGCTCCGATCCCGCCTATATATTTGATATTTGGAATGTAACATTTCAGAATCGTGTACCTTATTCTGAAGCCAAGTTTCAGTAAATGCGATAATATGATAATCCATATTAAAGCTATCTGAGAAAAGAGAGGAAAGTTTTGTATTTAACCCTCTAACATTTTGATATACTAGAGCTATGTGATCAGCAGAAAATGAAAAATTAATTTTTTTCGAATAAAATATGATTGTCCCAAAATTTCGCTTGTAGAGTAGAAAGATGCCGAAATAATACTCTGAGGTATAATTGAAAAATCTAATGGGGCATTAAAGGTCAAAAATTAAAAAAAAAATATTTTTTTTATGAAAAAATTTTTAAAAATTTTGTGATACACAGTTTTTAAATTTTGCAAATACTGCGCAAAAAAACTCTTTGGACATTTTTAAATTCATTAATTTGTTTTATTTAATTTGTTTTATTTTATTATATTTATTGTTTATTTTATTTTGTTTTATTTAAGTTATAGCGGTTTGAAAATTGTTCTGCTAAAAATTTTGAATCCTGATAGTGTGGCAACCCTGCAGCACACGGTCCTAAGTTCATACTCTTTCTTTTAGTTTTCACATATACTAAACCATATATAATTTGCCAAAAAAATATGAGCACTTTTTTCCACGTGGCTTTTTTTTTGGATAATGTCTAACATAATTTAAGTTGAAATATATTTTATGTACACTGAAAAAAAACATTATAATTTATTCTATCTATTTTCACTTTCGAGCGTAGACAACCAGTAGTTTATAAGGAATTGGTAGTACACCATAATAATCCTTAGGATCTATTTTGTTACCCATAAACATAAAAGCTTCTACCAAAGCTTCATCCATATATTCATCACGCAATGTGGCTGGCATTCGTTCTACAAAGGGATTCACGGCCATCATATTTGCTGTAAAATAGTTTCGAAATTAGGCTTCTTTCATGTTCATCATTCACATTGGCTTACTTTTGAAAACTTCCACACTCCTATAGTCAAAGGTTTTAGTCTGCAATTCTACACTGAAATCTATAAATCCCGCATCTGTGAGTAATTCCATAAACTGTCTTCGGGGTTCTTGGCAATACTGCTGAGGTGGAATAAAAGAGTCCACATCAACCATATACTGAGTCCATTTGTCCATTTTACTTAAAACTTTGTAAGCGTGAAAAATTGGATGAGTGCACAGAGTGATCAAAAGGCAATCGCCCCCAGTGGGTCTTAAGAGTTCCCAAATGTTTCTAATCGCTTGTCTGAAGAAACATATTTGACAATTAATTTGAACGATTATTCCATTGTAAGGTTACCTACCTTTGAGTTCTGGCATACATTAAAGCATAGAAGGAGGTCACATGATCAAATTGTCCTTTCAGTTGCTTCGGTAATATGTCTGTTGCCATGTCGAGAGTCTCAAACTCAACTCCTTTTACATGCCCGAATTTTTGGCGGGCGTAATTAACCATGGTGGGATTAATGTCGGTATACACAATGCGTTGAAAATTTCTTGGTATCCTTGGGTATACAATATCCATGAGAACGTCGCCCGATCCTGAGCCGAGATCGATTAGTGTATCTTCGCCTTTGGGATGCCATTGCATTTGTGAAGAAAATTTTTTAACGACAATATCGGCATCGTGGCGTTGTACATCGTTAGCACTGATATATAATTCTGGATTATTCATAACAAAAGAACCGAGTGATAAGTTTTTTGGACAAAAGATTTGAACTGCCTAAGCAATGCGGAGGAGCGTCTGCAAATAACCCTAGCTGCCAATGGATTGCTCCACATATTCTTTAAAAATGGCCAATTTATAACAATTTTATTTGTATTTCTATTTAAAGTAACAATTCAGCAAATTCGGCAACAAATATGCTTAGTAAGTGTGTAAGCGAGCAATCAAACATAAGTAAAAACCTGCTAAGCTCGGCGTGGCCGAATCTTGGGAACCCACCACCATGGATTCTGCTAAAAATTAATACAAAATAAATTTAATTGAAGGGCATAATTTTATTCTAAATACCAAACTTCGGTCAAACCAGTACAAATGAAAACTTCTAGGAACCCAACAAGAATGATCGCAAGACCGGTTTATATGGGAGCTATATCAGGCTTTAGGCTGATTTAGACCGAAATTGGCACAGTTGCTGTAAGTCGTAACAGAACACAGCATACAAAACTTCAGCCAAATCGGACTAAATTTGCAGCTTTTAAGTACTCAAGAAGTCAAATCGGGAGGTCGGTTTATATGGAAGCTATATCAGGTTATAGACCGATTTGGAGCGTACAGTTGTTGGAACTCATAACAAAACACTACATGCAAAATTTCAACCAAGTCCAACAAAAATTGCGGCTTGTAAAGGCCCAAGATGTCAAATCGGGAGATGGGTTTATATAGGAGCTATATCACGTTATAGACCGATTTAAACAGTTTTGGCACAGTTGTTGAGAGTCACAACGGAACACCACGTGAAAAACTTCAGCCAAATCGGACAAAAATTGCTGCTTCCAGGGGCTCATGAAGTCAAATCGGGAGATCGGTTTATATGGGAGCTATATCAGGCAATAGACCGATTTAGATCGTTTTTGGTACAGTTGTTGAAAGTCAAAGCGCAACACCACATGAAAGATTTCAGCCAAATCTGGTGAAATTTAGGCTTCTAAGGGCTCAAGAAGTCAAATCCGGGGATCCGTTTATATGGGGGCTATATAAGTTTATAGACCGATTCGGATCATACTTGGCATGGATGTTGGATGCCATAACAAAAGTCTTTGTTCCAAATTTCAGTGAAATCGAATGAGAATTGTGGCTTCTAAGGGCTCAAGAAACCAAATTCAGGGATCGGTTTATAAGGGGGCAATACCTGTTTATAGACCGATTCGGATTATAATTTGTGCGTGTATTGCAAGTCATAACTCAAGTCTTTGTTCCAAATTTCAACCATATCGTATGAAATTTGAGGCTTCAATGGGCTCAAGAAGTCAAATCCGGTGATCAGTTTATATGGGGCCCATTTGCAATCTCCAATAACCTACATCAAAATAAGTATCTGTTCAAAATTTTAGGCGGCTACAATTCGACCACTATCGTGATTTCTGCAAACGGGCGGACGGTCGGACTGGCATGGCTAGATCGACTCAGAACATTGAGACGATCAATAAAATATATACTTTATGGGGTCTTGAGCGAATATTTCGAGGTGTTACCAACGGAATGACTAGATTAGCATACCCCATCCTATGGGGGTGGGTATAAAAAAATAGGAATTAAAAAGTCATTGTCGTTGAAGGTATTTGAGAGCGTGACTCTAAGACGACAAGTTCGTATTATCGCCTGCCAAATAGGCTTTGGAACAAAATATTTTTCAGACAATACCTCAATCGGCAGACTGGAAAAACGAAACGCCTTCTTAGATTAATCAAATATTTGACCCACCTTGTTTTTTATTTTTTTCCCAAAATATGTGAAATTCATACATTCTTGATTTTGTATTTACATTAGACACATTTATTTGATACATTTGGTTTGTCCCAAAAAAAAAATCAAATAGCGTTAACAATTGAATCAAAACAAGTAAAAGCGTGCTAAGTTCAGTCGGGCCGAATCTTGGGTACCCATCACCATGGATTACGCTAACAATGTACCCCTATTAACTGAGTTTGTATTTGAATTATTGTGGTCTCAAGAAGTCATATCGGGTCACCGGTACTAAGGGGGGGCCTTTATTACCATATTGAACGAATCGGATAAAACTGAGGCTTTAAACGGCCGGTATAGTTGACAAAACGTAAAATCTCATCTCCACCACCGAAAGATGGGGGTGTATTCATTTTGTCATTCCGTTTGCAACACATCGAAATATCCATTTCCGACCCTATAGAGTATATATATTCATGATCTGCGTAAAAATCTAAAATGATCTAGCCATGTCCGTCCGTCTGTCTGTTGAAATGAAACTTTGCACAGATTTTTTTTTTTGACCATAGGCAGGTTAAGTTCGAAGATGGGCTATATCGGACTATATCTTGATATAGGGTCTTACCCATAAAAGCCACATTTATTATCCGATTTTGTTGAAATTTGGGACAGTGAGTTGTGTTAGGCCCTTCGACATCCTTCTCCTATTTGGCCCAGATCTGTCTAGATTTAAATATAGCTGCCATATAGACCGATCTCTCGATTTATGGTTTGGGCCCATAAAAGGCGCGTTTATTGTCCGATGTCGCCGAAATTTGAGACAGTGAGTTAAGTTAAGCCTCTCGAAATATTTCTGCAATTTGGCCTAGATTGATTAAGATTTGCATATAGCTGCCATATAGACCGATCTCTCGATTTAATGCCTCACAACTGTTGCCAGCATTAGAAGGGGGAAAACCACCGTTGAAAATTTTTCTGATAGTCTCGCCAGGATTCGAACCCAGGCGTTCAGCATCATAGGCGGACATGCAAATCTCTGGATGGGTTAATACATTTCTTGAGGATCGTTTAATGAATGGTCAAGCTATTTTCTTATAAGTCAATATCCGACTAACATATATATGGAAGCTACATATGAATCACAACCGATTTCAACCAGAAGTCGTACAAATAGTGGTTGTTATAGGGAAAAAAGTGAAAATGGTTAACAAATGACCACTTTCGTGCAATATAAGTACAAATCGGTCGAATATACATATACCTCTAGACCAAAAAAACCAATAAGGAAGGACAAAATCGGGCAGTGCCGACTGTATAATATCCTACACCTAACCTATAAGTACAATGTGGAAACTTCACCCAATTATGAACCAATTTTGATGGACTTCTTCGGATGTTTTCAGATGGGTTGTTAAACAGTACGTATTAAATTTTGAGCAAATATGTTCAAACTGTAATAGCTACAGTTGACAAATGATAACATTATTGCCAATTAACAAAAATCTGACGAACATATTTATGGGAGCTATATCAAAATCGAAACCGACTTCGAACAAACTTCTCAGATATGGTGGTAGTCGTCGAGGATAGCGTTGTGGCAAGATTGGCCAATAAAAGCGCTTGCTATGACTCTTAGAAATTAAAATCGGGTGATATATGTATATATGAGAGCTATATCTAAATCTGAATCGATTTCACCGAAATTCACCAATAATTTCGAGAGCCAAGAGGAAAATGCCTCCTGCTAAATTTCGAGAGAATAGCTTAAAAAATTACCATTTTATTGTATTATCACTGCAAATCGGACGAACATATATATGGGAGCTAAATCCAAATCTGAAGAATTTTTTTCCAATTTTAATGGGGTTCGTCTCTGGTCAGAAAAACATAACTCTACTAAATTTTAAGACCATCGGTCGAACCTGTACTTTGTAAACAAATTAACATGGACAGACGGACAAAGCTAAATCGAATCGGAAAGTGATTCTGAGTCGATCGGTATACTTATCAATGGGTCTATCTCTCATCCTTCTGGGTATTACAAACAAATATACTAAGTTATAATACCCTGTACCACAGTAGTGGTGTAGGGTATAAAAATTAAAAAAAAAAACCAACGTGAGTTTGCAATTGCTATAACTTTCTTAGTTTAGAAAACTTTAGAATTTTTCAGACACCGTTGGATTCATGAGGAAAATCACTTTCCGAAGTGGTGCTAGACGAAGCAATAGTGTAAAGTTTTCTGTAAAAAACATCACAAAGAGGAATTTTTTTGGGCGTCAAAAATGCAAGGTATATATAAGGCCAAAAACGCTGTAACTTCGTAATTTTTTCGAATTTCGAAAAATTTCCAATATTTCGCAGTTTGAAATTCGAAGAAGATTCGTACAGTTAACAGAATTACTTAAAATTTCGCATTTTATTTTTTTCTACTTTTTTTACCAAAGGCTAACCCCTTATGAAAATTAGCAATTTTTGGTGCGAAAAAATTTTTCGAGTTGAGTATACAGTATTGCAGATTATGGCAAAAAAAAATCTAATAAATGCAACTCCTATTTTTTTTTCTTCAAAAACAAGCTCAAAATAGCATAATTAATATCCGAAAAATCAAGGTGAGTATTAAATTGCTGTAACATCTTTTGTTTTTCGAATTCCAAAAGTCTGAGGACACCGTTTGATTCGCAAAGAAAATCGCATTCCGTAATAATGCTGGACGAAGCAATACTCCTTTCTGTTTCCTTGAAAACTTTAAAATATTGCTTCAAAATCGCATAATTCATATGCAAAATTTTCAAAAACACGTAAAAGTGTGCTAAGTTCGGCCGGGCCGAATCTTATATACCCTCCACCATAGATCGTATTTGTCGAGTTCTTTTCCCGATATCTCCTTTTAGGCAAATGAAGGATAAAAGAAAATAATTGATTTAATATTGAAGGTATATAAAATTATTGTCCGCTTCAGACCATAATTGAATTGAACGTTGGAGACCATAGCAGAAATCATTGTGTAAAATTTCAGCCAATTTGAGTAACAATTGCGCCCTTTAGGGGCCCAAGAAATAAAATAGGGAGATCGGTTTATGGGAGAAGCCATTGTACAGAATTTCAGCCAAATCGGATAATAATACCGTCCTCTGGAGGCTCAAGAAGTCTAGATCCAAGATCGGTTTATATGGCAGCTATATCAAAACATGGACCGATATTGCCCATTTACAATCCCATCCGACCTACACAAATAAGAAGTATTTGTGCAGAATTTCCAGCGGCTAGCTTTACGGCTTCGAAAGTTTATACGGTTTATATGGCAGCTATATCAGGTTATGGATCGATTTGACGCAGTTGTTAGAAGTCATAACAAAACACCTCATGCAAAATTTCTGCTAAATCGGATAAAAATTGAACCCTCTATTGTCTAAAAAAGTCAAGATTCAAGATCGGTTTATATGGCAGCTATATCAGGTTATGGAGCGATTCAAAGCATACTTAGCATAGTTATCGAAAATCATATCGAAACAAGTTGTGCACAATTTCAGCAAATCGGATAGGAATTGTGCCCTCTAGGCGCTCAAGAAGTCAGATAGGCTTATATGACAGCTATATCAGGTTATGGACCGATTTCAACCATACTCAGGACAGTTGTTGAAAGTCATAATGAAACACCTCATACAAAATTTCAGCCACATCGGATAGGAATTGTGCCCTCTAGTGGCTCAAGAAATCAAGATCCAAGTTCGGTTTATATGGCAGGTATATGAAAACATGGACCGATATAGCCCATTTACAATCTCAACTGACCTACACAAATAAGAAGCATTTGTGCAAAATTTCAAGCGGCTAGCTTTACTGCTTAGAAAGTTAGCGTGCTTTCGACAGACAGACGGACGGACGGACTGACATGGCTAGATCGATTTAAAATGACATGAAGATCAAGAATATATATACTTTATTGGGTCCTAGACGAATATGTCGAGGAGTTACAAACACAATGAAGAAATTAGTATACCCCCATCCTATGGTGCAGGGTATAAAAAACCAACGTGACTTTGCGATTGCTGTAACTTCCTTAGCTTTGTAAACTTAAGAATTTTTCAGACACCGTTAGATTCGTGAGGAAAATTGTTTTCCGTAGTATTACTGGATGAAGCAATACTGTAAGGTTCACTAAAAAACATCGCAAAAACCAATTTTTTTTTTTCATGCAAAAATTTAAGGTCGTTTTCAAGGCCAAAAACTATGTAACTCCTTAATTATTTTGAATTTCAAAAATTTTCCAGCATTCCGCAGTTCGAAATTCAAAAAAGATTCGTACAATTAACAGAATTACTTCAAATTTCACATTTTATTTTTTTGCATTTTTTTTAGCAAAGACTAACCCCTTATGAAAATTTTGCAATTTTTGATGCGAAAAAATTTTTGGAGTTGAGTGTACAGTTTTGAAGATTATGACAAAAAAATCGTATTAGAGCAACTTCTATGCTTTTTCTTCAAAAAACAAGCTCAAAATCGCGTAATTAATAGCCGAAATATGCTAAAAAAAAGTGCGGTCTATAACCTGATCCCATATAAACCGATCTCCCGATTTGACTTCTTAGCCCTAACGAGCCGCAATTTTTATCCGATTTTTGCACATAGTGTTTTGTTTCCAACAACTGTGACAAATACGGTTCAAATCGGTCTATAACCTGGTAAAGCTCCCACATAAACCAAAGTCTCGACTATCCCTGTTCGGTTCCTAGAAGCTTTAATTTTTTCCGGTTTGACAGAAGAATAAAAATATGCCCTTCGACTAAATTTATTTTGTATGACATTTTGTGCAGAATCCATGGTGGTGGGTTCCCAAGATTCGGCCCGGCCGAACTTAGCACGCTTTTACTTGTTTATTAATGAAACAAATTTCTTATAAGAAAATCTTTTTTATTTAATCCTCCATCATAGGATGAGGGTATACTAATTTCGTCATTCCGTTTGTAACAACTCGAAATATGCGTCTAAGACCCAATCAAGTATTAAATATTCTTGACGTCCTTCCGTCCGTCGGTCTGTCGAAAGCACGCTCACTTTCGGAGGAGTAAAGCAAGGCGCTTGAAATTTTGCGCAAATACTTCTTATTAGTGAAGGTCGGTTGTGATTGTAAATGGGCGATCTTGGGTCTTGACTTCTTGAGCTCCTAGAGGGCGCAATTCTTATCCGATTTGGCTGAAATTTTTCTCGTAGTGTTTTATATCACTTCCAACAAGTGTGCTGAGCATGGTTCAAATCACTTCTTAACCTGATATAGCTCCCATAAAAACCGATCCCCCGTTTAGACTACTTGAGCTTCTAGAGAGCGTAATTCTTATCCAATTTGGTTGGAATTTTGCATATGTCGTTTTGGCATGACTTTTAACAACTGAACCAAGTATGGTCTAAGTGGGTTGATAACCTGATATAGCTGCCATGTAAAACCAGATCTCCCAATTTGACATTCTGAGTCTCTGGAGGGCGCAATTATTACTCGATTTGCCTGAAATTTTGAAGGTCGTATTTTTCTACGACTTCTAAACAGCCATGACAAATACGGTCTTTATCGATCAATAACTTGATGCAGCTCATATATACATTTGAAAAAGTCATTCAAAGAACGTGACAAATGCAATCCATGGTGGAGGGTATAAAAGATTCGGCCCGGCCGAACTTAGTACGCTTCTACTTGTTTTCATTGATTTATTTTATGTTTTTTATAACAGTACTGTGACAAGAGTTTTAACCTAATTAAATTTAATTTATATGTTCAACCTATAAGATGACACTAAATTGAATTTCTTATCTTCATATTAGGTTTCTATAAAAAAAATTTTGCTTTTGCTTATGGTATGATTCGGCCAATGTTTACATATAGCCCGGGTGATAACACCGTCCTGCAGTAAAAAACAGGGCGATCACATATGAGGTGGAGCGGAATTAATGCGAGAGCGTACTATGTGAATATCTTTATGGATAGCAACTTGGCCATTAGATCTAAACAAATAAGGGGGTTAGGAGACTAATGTCTTATCTATACATGGCACTATCCGCATCGTTTAAATTGCGGCCCATTGCGGAGTAAAGCAGGGTACGCACTTTTGATTTTATAATAGTTGTGAAAAAACTTTGACAAAATATCATAATTTTTATACCCACCACCGATGGATAGGGGTATATTCATTTTGTCATACCGTTTGCAAAACATCGAAATACCCATTTGCCACCCTATTAAGTATATATATATATATTCTTGATCGGCATAAAAATCTAAGACGATGTAGCTATGTCTGTCCGTCTGTGTGCCAGTCTGTCTGTTGAACTTAAAATATGTTTATTTGACGATCATGACAATATGGGACTCAAATGAAAGGTATTTGGGAGTAGATTACGAATATAGTCAGAATGTAGCAATAGGCTTTTTAATTTATTGATAATGGAAGGGGCGGACCCTCCATCGTTAGCCCAAAAACACCACCCAAAATAAAAAGTAGACCGATAAGGACAATATGGTTATCAAATGAAAAGTATGCGGGAGTAGATAACGAATCTGGCATACAAATTCATGTCGAAGTAGAGGGGGTCACCCCACCTCCACAAAATGCCCAAAATGGGCACATTAGCCAATCATGGATACATGGGATTCGGTTTGTTTGTTACGAATAGACTGAGAAACGGCAGAACCGATTTTCTCGAAAATTTCGCATATTATGTAGAGTGGTCTTGAAGGAAACATAGGCTATATAATTTTTTGGTATCGGTGTTGGTATGCAAAAACTACAACCCAAAATCAAAAATGCACCGATCGGGACAATATAGGTGTCAAATGAAAGGTATTGGAGAGTAGAATACGAAAGTGGTACTGAAGTTTGAGTCTTAGCATCCATCGGGCCGCCCCAACCCCAAAACGGCCCCAAACAGACATATTGTACGTTCATTTCAATATGGAGCTCAAATGAAAGGTATTCGGGAGTAGATTCCGAAACTGGCATACAAAATCAGATCGAAGTATAGGGGGTAATGCCACCCCTCAAAAACGCCATTAGACCCTTTATGACTATATGATACGTGGCTGAACCGATTTTCTTAAAATTTTCATAGATTGTGTACGTTAGTCTAGAAGGAAACATTGGCTATATAATTTTTAGATATCGGGTGGAGGCGGACCCTCCCCCTAACCCCATAATAGCCATCCATATCTGAATGTGGTCCGATGGGCACAAGAAGGGTATCAAATGAAAGGTATTGGAGACCAGAAAACGAATATGGTATTCAAATTTGGATTCGAAGTTCATGCCAATATGGGAATCAAATGAAAAGTATTAGGCAGTAGATTACAAATATGGCATCAAACATTAGGTCCAAGTAATGGGAGTTCGCCCATCCCAAAATACCCCCAAATGGGCATATTAGACGACCATGGTTATACGGGATTCAAATGAAAAGTATTAAAGAGTAGATTACGAATATGACATTAAAATTTGCGTTCAAGTTTAGGTGGCGCTTTTCCTCCTAAAGATAGTCAAATGTGTTATTTGACCCATTATGAAAATATGGGACTCAAATGAGAGGCATTTGAGAGTAGAAACGGAATTTGATATCTCATTTTGGAGCCAAGTGTTTTGGGGTACGCCCTAAAGCACCCACTAAACTGAACTTCATTTCCGTTGGGAATAAAGAACGAATTTGATATCTATTTTAAGTGCAAAGTGCCGGTGGCCGCCCCAGCACCAAAACACCCTCCAAACGGCCATGGCAATATGGGGCTCAAACTAAAAGGATTTGGAAATGCAGCACGAATTGGATTTCCATATTTGAGTCGAAATGTCTGAGGTGCCATCCCCCCCTAATGAGAACATTACCACCAGGAACCGAGCAGGGGCGAACTTCTCACACATCAATGAGTGCTTTCCGATTCAAGTTTATTCGTGATTCGATTTAGCTATGTCCGTCTCTCTGTCTGTCCATGTTAATATATGTACAAACTACAGGCCGCAGCCTTCATCCGATCGTCTTCAAATATGGTACAAACATGTTTTCCAACCTAGAGACAAATCCTATTGAAATTGGAAAAAATCGGTTCAGATTTGCAGCAATAATGCAATTGAATGGTCATTTGGACTATTTTATTGCACAATTACTGCAAATCGGATGAACATATATATGGGAGCTGTATCCAAATCTATACAGATTTTTTCCAATTTCAATAGGCTTCGACTCTAGGCAAAAAAACCTGCCTCTACCAAGTATTAAGACGATCGGCCGAAAACTGGGACCTATACTTTGTACACGAATTAACATGGACTGACGGACATAGCCAAATCGAATCGGAAAGAGATTCTGAGTTGTTCGGTATACTTATCAATGGGTCTATCTCTTATCCTTCTGGGTGTTTCAAACAAATGCACTAAGTTATAATACCCCGTACCCACAGTTCTGGTGTGGGGTATAAAAATTAAAAAAAAACCAACGTTAGTTTGCAATTGCTGTAACTTCCTTGGTTTTGCAAACTTTAGAATTTTTCAGACACCGTTGGATTCGTGAAGAAAATCGCTTTCAGTAGCAATGCTGGATAAGGCAATGCTTTAAAGTTTTCTGTAAAAAACATCGCAATAACCAATTTTTTTTTGGGCATAAAAATTTAAGATCACATTTAAGGCCAAAAACGCTGTAACTCATTCGAAGAAGATTCGTATAATAAACGGAATTACTTAAAATTTCACATTTAATTTTTTTGCATTTTTTTAGCAAATTACGAAAATTTGAAATTTTTGATGCGAAAAAATTTTTCGAGTTGAGTATACAGTATTGAAGATTATGGCAAGAAATTCAGTTAAGTACAACTCCCATGTTTTTTCTTCAAAATGCAAGTTCAAAATCACATAATTAATATCTGAAAAATTCCAAAAAAAATCTAGGTGAGTTTGAAATTGCTGTAACATCTTTCGTTTTGCGAATTTCAAAATTCTGATCACACCGTTAGATTCGCGAACAAAATCTGCTTCCGTAGTGGTGCTGGACGAAACAATATTATTTTCTGTTTCCTTGAAAACTTTAGAGTATTGCATCAAAATCGCATATCTCATGGCCAAAAAATTCAAAAAACCAACGTGAGTTTGCAATACCTGTAACTTCCTTAGTTTTGCTAACTCCAGAACTTTTCGGTCACCGTTGAATTTGTGAGGAAAATCGCTCTCCGTAGTGGTGCTGGATGAACAACGCAAAAACAAAATTTTTTGGACGTAAAAATTCAAGGTCGTTTTCAAAGTCAAAAACGCTGTATTTCCTTCATTTTTTCGAATTTCGAAAATTTTCCAGCATTCCGCAGTTCGAAATTCGAAGAAGATTCGTACAATAAACAGAATTACTTAAAAATCCACATTTTATTTTTTTTTTTTTTTGCATTTTTTAGCAAAGGCTTACCCCTTATGAAAATTTTTCGAGTTGAGTATACAGTATTGAAGATTGTGGCAAAAAATTCGGATTCGTGCAACTCCTATACTTTTTCTTCAAAAAACAAGCTCAAAATCGCATAATTAATGCCTTAAAAATTCAAAAAAAACCTAGATGAGTTTGAAATTGCTGTAACATCTTTTTGTTTAGCGAATTTCAAAATTCTGAGGACACTATTGGGTTCGCAAAATAAATCTCTTTCCTAAATGGTACAGGATGAAGCAATAATCCTTACTGCTTCCTTGAAAACTTTAGAGTATTGATTCAAAATCGCATAATTCATGTCCAAAAATTTCAAAAAAAAAAAACCAACGTGAGATTGCCATTGCTGTAACTTCCATAGTTTTGCAAACTCCAGAACTTTTCAGACACCGTTGGATTCGTGAGGAAAATAGGTTTCTGCAGTGGAGCTGGATGAAGCAATACTGTAAGGTTTTCTGTAAAAAACATCTCATAAAACAATTTTTTTTGGTGTAAAAATTTACGGTCATTTTCAAGGTCAAAACCGCTGTTATTCCCTTATTTTTCGAATTTCAACAATTTTCCAGCATTCCGCAGTTCGAAATTCGAAGAAGATTCGTTAAGTAAATAGAATCACTTAAAATTTCATATTTTATTTTTTTGCATTTTTTTAAGCAAAGCCTAACCCCTTATGAAAATTTCCAATTTTTGATGCGAAAAAATTTTTCGAGTTGGGTACACAGAACAAATTAAAAACTATGTTCAATTAAGAAATTTGTATCTTCAATTAAAAAATTCGCTGAAATCGGAACTATTTTATTATTGATTAATAAATTTGTAATTGGAATTTATGACAAGCTAAAAAATCCAATTGAAGCAGTTGTTAACTCAATAAACCAATTTATTTGAAAGTTGTCTTTTCTCTCAAATTAAATTTTTACCAATTTAATTCTTTCCGTTTGCAACACATCGAAATGTTAATTTCAATCAATATCCAATTTTCACTTCTATAGTCAATGCAAACGCATTATTGTCCAAAATTGTGCACAACTCTCTTCGATCCCTACCACATTATTTAAGAAGTTTGGTCAAAATCATTTCAGATTTAGATGTAGCTTCCATATATATGTTCGTCAGATTTTGGCTAATTTGGAATAGGGTTGTCATTTGTTACCGTATTTATTAGAGTTTGAAGATATTTGCTCGTTTGGATATGAATTATGCGATTTTGAAGCAATACTCTAAAGTACCACCAGCACCATTGCGGTTTCAACAGAATTTTGAAATTCGCAAAACAAAAAGATGTTACAGCAATTTCGAACTCGCCTTGTTTTCTTTGCATTTTTCGGATAATAATTATGCGATTTTGAGCTTTGTTTTGAAGAAAAAACAGGAGTTGCACTAATCCGAATTTTTTGCCATAATCTTCAATACTGTATACACAGAAAAAATAAAGTTCAAAATTTGGCCGATTAAACATAGTATTGACTTATAAAAAACTTTTCATAAAAGGTGTTAATTGCTTTAATTATTCTTGACATTGAAACGCGATTTTTTTTTTTTGTATAATGGCAAGTGATTCGTAAAGAAGACATTCGTTGAACATATTTTTAATTGGACGAAATTAATTGTTATTTAATAATACAAACTGTGAGTATCTATTTCTGCATTCTGTTGTGTTCTCTTTCACACACATGTAAAGCGAAGAAATGCGAATGAACCAAATATATGCCTAGTTTCTATCATAGCCAGATACATAGTGGCGTGGGTAGACAAAAAATATCAAGAAAAAAAGAAAGTGAGGGTTTTATTTATCTCTCAATAAAATAAAATAATGTATTAAATAATAATTGTTAAGTAAGCTAATATATTTTAAAACAAGTAAGATCGTGCTAAGTTCGGCCGGGCCGAATCTTAAATACCCTCCACCATGGTTCACATTCGTCGAGTTCTATGCGCTGTATCTCTTTTTAGGCAAACAAAGAATATTGAATAAGAACTGTTATGCTATTGGAGCTATATCAAGTTATAGTCCAATTTGGACCAGAAATGAATGCTGAACATTGTAGAAGACATTGTGTAATATTTCAGTTCATTCGGATAAGAATTGCGCCTTGTAGGGACTCAAGAAGCAAAATCGGAGGATCGGTTTATATTGGAGCTGTATCAAGCTATACATCGACTTAGACCATACTAGACACATATGTTAAAGGTCATGAGAGAAACCATTGTACAGAATTTCTGCCAAATCGGATTATAATTGCTCTCTCTAGAGGCTCAAGAAGTCAAATTCCCAGATCGGTTTATATGACATCTATTAGGTTATGTACCGATTTGCGCCATACTTAGCACAGTTATTGGAAGTCATAACAAAACACCTCATGCAAAATTTCAGACAAATCGGATGAGAATTGCGCGCTCTATCAGCTCAAGAAGTCAAGATCCAAGATCGGTTAATATGACAGCTATACCAGATAATGAACTGATTTGAATCATACTTAACACAGTTGTTGAAAGTGATATCAAAACACCACGTGCAAATAATTTATTTTAATATGTTATTATCCCTATAGAGACTATATTGGCTTGGAAAACGACGCTGATGACGGAAGATAACAAATGCAGTTTTCCTTCATCTGGATCATGGTATCCACAACAATGAAGAGAGGGTTTTAAAGGAAATGCAATTTTTTCTTCTTTCTTTAAGAAAATATAAATTAAAAAATAAGTATTTTAAATCAATTTATTACATGTTTTATCGGCAATTTAATGCAATAAAATATTTTTTTTTAATATGGAAGTCCAGTACCATTACTGATAGTCTTTCCATCTCGGATGTAGATGAGATAAACGAGAACTTTCTAAAAATAAATACTACTTAGTCTGCCATAAACATTTATTCTTGTATTTCTACAGCACAGATTGAAGACATTTTCTCGTTAAGATGTGTTAGTCCCGAAGGTGTTCTACAAAGTTTTGCAATCATAAAGTCTGAGGCAATGGGATTTGATGGCATAAATCCTAGATTTGCCCAAATGGTACTCCCGAAGATACTTCCATTTGTAACATATATTTGTAGCAACATCCTTGCAAGGTTAACGTTGCCAACAGACTGGAAATTTGCAAAAATTATACCGCTACCAAAACAGAATTCAAACTTTCGTCCGATTGCTATCCTGCCGTTTAAAGTTTTGGAGTATATTATGAATACTCAAATTGATACCTTCCTGAATTTGAAAGAGTTTTTGACTGATAGACAATCTGGATTTCGATCAAATAGAAATTGTTTCACTGTCCTAATTGACGTCGTGGAAGAATTGAGGCAAAATATGGATCATAATATGGTATCATGTCTGGTTCTACTAGAACACAGTAAAGCCTTTGACTCAGTGAACCATAATATTCTTATCTCGAAACTCGAAAAACATTTTTTTCTCCAAACCAGCTTGTAAGCTAATTTCATAATACTCAATCAATCAATCTGTCAATGTTGGTGAAATAACATCTGCAGCAGTTGATGTAACAAGAGGTGTTCCATAGGGCTCTATCCTTGTTTTTTTCTGTACACATAAACGATCTACCTGATATTCCGATGCATTGTAATTAAGCACCAAACCAGAAATAGTGTGCAATCATGTATGGATAATATTAATAGCGATCTAAATGAAACAGAGACTATTGGCGAGTAAAAATAGTCTCTGTCTTAATCCGGCAAAGACTAAGCTAATGAAATTCTCAAAACGATCAGCTACTCAAATTCATCCAGTTAGAGCTACTCTGAACAATTCAGTTATAGAAACTGTTGAATCATCCTGTAACATTGGTGTAATATTCAACTCGAAATTGACTTGAACCAGACCAATCATACTAACAAAGCTATTGGTAATTTTTCAGGAATGCTGCGAAGTTTATGGTCTGTCCGGACTTCTACACCATTTCAAGTTCGTATGCTTTAAGCAAAATCTTAACTCATACCCACTATACTTTATGGATGTGAAATTTTCGCAAATTGTGATTCGAGAGACTTCAACAAACCGAAAATAAGCTATAATAACATTGCTTGCTACATATTAAATAAGGAAAGGAGAAACCGAATTTCGCAATTCACGTGCAAAATATTCAACATTAGTTTCAAAAACTTGCTAAAAGCGAAATGCATTATTCTTACTAAGAAGCCAAAATATCTTTATGATCATCTCCATTTCGTTCGATCTGGCAGGGGACTAAAAATGCTTCCGAAGCTTAAACTCTGAGAAAAAATTTTCAATAAACAGTATTCGTCTTTGGAACAATTTGCCATCCAACACCATCAATTTCCCATCAAAACAAAAAACAACTTTCAAACACTATATTTGAAATTTAATACTAAATACGCTCTTGTGAAAAAATGTATAATTCAAATTTGTTACAATATTAGTATTTTATTTTTATTTTTCTTTAAACACATATTCAATGTAAATTCATTCTTTAAACCAGCATCTTATATATGACATAAGATTTTAATCTTGTGATGCCTGGTATCAATAAACAAACAAAACAAACAAACAAAAATATCAATTGTTTTCTTTTATAAAATTGGTAAAAATGTTATTTGAAAGAAAAGCCAACTTTCAAATAAATTGGTTTTTGGAGTCATTAACTGCTTTAATTGGATTTTTTAGCTTGTAATAAATCCAAATTACAAATTTATTAATCAATAATACAAATTCCTTTAAAGGTCCGATTTCAGCGAATTTTTTTAATTGAGTGTACAAATTTCTTATTTGAACATAGTTTTTAATTTTTTCTGTTTACCCAACTCGAAAAATTTTTTCGCATCAAAAATTGCAAATTTTCATAAGGGGTTAGCCTTTGCTAAAAAAATGCAAAAAAAAAAAAATGTGAAATTTTAAGTAATTTTGTTAATTGTTCGAATCTTCTTCGAATTTCGAATTGCGGAATGCTGGAAAATTTTCGAAATTCGAAAAAATTAAGGAGTTACAGCGTTTTTGGTCTTGAAAACGACCTTGAATTTTTACGCCCAAAAAAATTTGGTTTTAGCAATGGTTTTCACAGAAAACTTTACAGTATTGCTTCATCCAGCACTTCTACGGAAAGAGTTTTTCCTCACGAATCCAACGGTGTGTGAAAAATTGTGAAGATTGCAAAACTAATGAAGTTACAGCACATGCAAACTCACGTTGGTTTTTTTGTATCTTCTGGATATGAATTATGCGTTTTTGACGTAATACTGTATAGTTTTTAAGGAAACTGAAAAGAGTATTGCTTCGTTCAGCACCATTACGGAAAGAGATTTTCTTCACGAATCCAACGGTGTCCTCAGAATTTTGAAATTCGCAAAACTAAAGATGTTACAGCAATTTCAAACTCACCTTGATTTTTTAGCATTTTTCGGATATTAATTATGCGATTTTGAGCTTGTTTTTTGAAGAAAAAACATAGGAGTTGCATTAATCCGAATTTTTTGCCATAATCTTCAATACTGTATACTCAACTCGAAAAATTTTTTCGCATCAAAAATTGCAAATTTTCATAAGGGGTTAGCCTTTGCTAAAAAAATGCAAAAAAAATAAAATGTGAAATTTTAAGTAATTTTGTTAATTGTTCGAATCTTCTTCGAATTTCGAATTGCGGAATGCTGGAAAATTTTCGAAATTCGAAAAAATTAAGGAGTTACAGCGTTTTTGGTCTTGAAAACGACCTTGAATTTTTACGCCCAGTATTTTTTTTTTACAGTATTGCTTCATCCAGCATCTCTACGGAAAGAGTTTTTCCTCACGAATCCAACGGTGTCTGAAAAGTTTTGAAGATTGCAAACTAATTAAGTTACAGCACATGCAAATCACGTTGGTTTTTTTGTATTTTCTGGATATGAATTATGCGTTTTTGACGCAATACTGTATAGTTTTTAAGGAAACTGAAAAGAGTATTGCTTCGTCCAGCACCATTACGGAAAGAGATTTTCTTCACGAATCCAACGGTGTCCTCAGAATTTTGAAATTCGCAAAACTAAAGATGTTACAGCAATTTCAAACTCACCTTGATTTTTTTAGCATTTTTCGGATATTAATTATGCGATTTTGAGCTTGTTTTTTGAAGAAAAAACATAGGAGTTGCACTAATCCGAATTTTTTGCCATAATCTTCAATACTGTATACTCAACTCGAAAAATTTTTTCGCGTCAAAAATTGCAAATTTTCATAAGGGGTTAGCCTTTGCTAAAAAAATGCAAAAAAAATAAAATGTGAAATTTTAAGTAATTTTGTTAATTGTTCGAATCTTCTTCGAATTTCGAATTGCGGAATGCTGGAAAATTTTCGAAATTCGAAAAAATTAAGGAGTTACAGCGTTTTTGGTCTTGAAAACGACCTTGAATTTTTACGCCCAAAAAAATTTGGTTTTAGCAATGTTTTTCACAGAAAACTTTACAGTATTGCTTCATCCAGCACTTCTACGGAAAGAGTTTTTCCTCACGAATCCAACGGTGTGTGAAAAATTGTGAAGATTGCAAAACTAATGAAGTTACAGCACATGCAAACTCACGTTGGTTTTTTTGTATTTTCTGGCTATGAATTATGCGTTTTTGACGTAATACTGTATAGTTTTTAGGAAACTGAAAAGAGTATTGCTTCGTCCAGCACCATTACGGAAAGAGATTTTCTTCACGAATCCAACGGTGTCCTCAGAATTTTGAAATTCGCAAAACTAAAGATGTTACAGCAATTTCAGACTCACCTTGATTTTTTTAGCATTTTTCGGATATTAATTATGCGATTTTGAGCTTGTTTTTTGAAGAAAAAACATAGGAGTTGCATTAATCCGAATTTTTTGCCATAATCTTCAATACTGTATACTCAACTCGAAAAATTTTTTCGCATCAAAAATTGCAAATTTTCATAAGGGGTTAGCCTTTGCTAAAAAAATGCAAAAAAAATAAAATGTGAAATTTTAAGTAGTTTTGTTAATTGTTCGAATCTTCTTCGAATTTCGAATTGCGGAATGCTGGAAAATTTTCGAAATTCGAAAAAATTAAGGAGTTACAGCGTTTTTGGTCTTGAAAACGACCTTGAATTTTTACGCCCAAAAAAATTTGGTTTTAGCAATGTTTTTCACAGAAAACTTTGCAGTATTGCTTCATCCAGCACTTCTACGGAAAGAGTTTTTCCTCACGAATCCAATGGTGTGTGAAAAATTGTGAAGATTGCAAAACTAATGAAGTTACAGCACATGCAAACTCACGTTGGTTTTTTTGTATTTTCTGGCTATGAATTATGCGTTTTTGACGTAATACTGTATAGTTTTTAAGGAAACTGAAAAGAGTATTGCTTCGTTCAGCACCATTACGGAAAGAGATTTTCTTCACGAATCCAACGGTGTCCTCAGAATTTTGAAATTCGCAAAACTAAAGATGTTACAGCAATTTCAAACTCACCTTGATTTTTTTAGCATTTTTCGGATATTAATTATGCGATTTTGAGCTTGTTTTTTGAAGAAAAAACATAGGAGTTGCACTAATCCGAATTTTTTGCCATAATCTTCAATACTGTATACTCAACTCGAAAATTTTTTTCGCGTCAAAAATTGCAAATTTTCATTAGGGGTTAGCCTTTGCTAAAAAAATGCAAAAAAAAATAAAATGTGAAATTTTAAGTAGTTTTGTTAATTGTTCGAATCTTCTTCGAATTTCGAATTGCGGAATGCTGGAAAATTTTCGAAATTCGAAAAAATGAAGGAGTTACAGCGTTTTTGGTCTTGAAAACGACCTTGAATTTTTACGCCCAAAAAAATTTGGTTTTAGCAATGTTTTTCACAGAAAACTTTACAGTATTGCTTCATCCAGCACTTCTACGGAAAGAGTTTTTCCTCACGAATCCAATGGTGTGTGAAAAATTGTGAAGATTGCAAAACTAATGAAGTTACAGCACATGCAAACTCACGTTGGTTTTTTTGTATTTTCTGGCTATGAATTATGCGTTTTTGACGTAATACTGTATAGTTTTTAGGAAACTGAAAAGGGTATTGCTTCGTCCAGCACCATTACGGAAAGAGAATTTCTTCGCGAATCCAACGGTGTCCTCAGAATTTTGAAATTCGCAAAACTAAAGATGTTACAGCAATTTCAAACTCACCTTGATTTTTTTAGCATTTTTCGGATATTAATTATGCGATTTTGAGCTTGTTTTTTGAAGAAAAAACATAGGAGTTGCACTAATCCGAATTTTTTGCCATAATCTTCAATACTGTATACTCAACTCGAAAATTTTTTTCGCGTCAAAAATTGCAAATTTTCATAAGGGGTTAGCCTTTGCTAAAAAAATGCAAAAAAAAAATAAAATGTGAAATTTTAAGTAATTTTGTTAATTGTTCGAATCTTCTTCGAATTTCGAATTGCGGAATGCTGGAAAATTTTCGAAATTCGAAAAAATGAAGGAGTTACAGCGTTTTTGGTCTTGAAAACGACCTTGAATTTTTACGCCCAAAAAAATTTGGTTTTAGCAATGTTTTTCACAGAAAACTTTGCAGTATTGCTGCATCCAGCACTTCTACGGAAAGAGTTTTTCCTCACGAATCCAACGGTGTGTGAAAAATTGTGAAGATTGCAAAACTAATGAAGTTACAGCACACGCAAACTCACGTTGGTTTTTTTGTATTTTCTGGCTATGAATTATGCGTTTTTGACATAATACTGTATAGTTTTTAAGGAAACTGAAAAGAGTATTGCTTCGTTCAGCACCATTACGGAAACAGATTTTCTTCACAAATCCAACGGTGTCCTCAGAATTTTGAAATTCGCAAATCTAAAGATGTTACAGCAATTTCAAACTCACCTTGATTTTTTAGCATTTTTCGGATATTAATTATGCGATTTTGAGCTTGTTTTTTGAAGAAAAAACATAGGAGTTGCACTAATCCGAATTTTTTGCCATAATCTTCAATACTGTATACTCAACTCGAAAAATTTTTTCGCGTCAAAAATTGCAAATTTTCATAAGGGGTTAGCCTTTGCTAAAAAAATGCAAAAAAAAATAAAATGTGAAATTTTAAGTAATTTTGTTAATTGTTCGAATCTTCTTCGAATTTCGAATTGCGGAATGCTGGAAAATTTTCGAAATTCGAAAAAATGAAGGAGTTACAGCGTTTTTGGTCTTGAAAACGACCTTGAATTTTTACGCCCAAAAAAATTTGGTTTTAGCAATGTTTTTCACAGAAAACTTTGCAGTATTGCTTCATCCAGCACTTCTACGGAAAGAGTTTTTCCTCACGAATCCAATGGTGTGTGAAAAATTGTGAAGATTGCAAAACTAATGAAGTTACAGCACATGCAAACTCACGTTGGTTTTTTTGTATTTTCTGGCTATGAATTATGCGTTTTTGACGTAATACTGTATAGTTTTTAGGAAACTGAAAAGAGTATTGCTTCGTCCAGCACCATTACGGAAAGAGATTTTCTTCGCGAATCCAACGGTGTCCTCAGAATTTTGAAATTCGCAAAACTAAAGATGTTACAGCAATTTCAAACTCACCTTGATTTTTTTAGCATTTTTCGGATATTAATTATGCGATTTTGAGCTTGTTTTTTGAAGAAAAAACATAGGAGTTGCACTAATCCGAATTTTTTGCCATAATCTTCAATACTGTATACTCAACTCGAAAATTTTTTTCGCATCAAAAATTGCAAATTTTCATAAGGGGTTAGCCTTTGCTAAAAAAATGCAAAAAAAATAAAATGTGAAATTTTAAGTAATTTTGTTAATTGTTCGAATCTTCTTCGAATTTCGAATTGCGGAATGCTGGAAAATTTTCGAAATTCGAAAAAATGAAGGAGTTACAGCGTTTTTGGTCTTGAAAACGACCTTGAATTTTTACGCCCAAAAAAATTTGGTTTTAGCAATGGTTTTCACAGAAAACTTTACAGTATTGCTTCATCCAGCACTTCTACGGAAAGAGTTTTTCCTCACGAATCCAATGGTGTGTGAAAAATTGTGAAGATTGCAAAACTAATGAAGTTACAGCACATGCAAACTCACGTTGGTTTTTTTGTATTTTCTGGCTATGAATTATGCGTTTTTGACGTAATACTGTATAGTTTTAAAGGAAACTGAAAAGAGTATTGCTTCGTTCAGCACCATTACGGAAAGAGATTTTCTTCACGAATCCAACGGTGTCCTCAGAATTTTGAAATTCGCAAAACTAAAGATGTTACAGCAATTTCAAACTCACCTTGATTTTTTTAGCATTTTTCGGATATTAATTATGCGATTTTGAGCTTGTTTTTTGAAGAAAAAACATAGGAGTTGCACTAATCCGAATTTTTTGCCATAATCTTCAATACTGTATACTCAACTCGAAAATTTTTTTCGCGTCAAAAATTGCAAATTTTCATTAGGGGTTAGCCTTTGCTAAAAAAATGCAAAAAAAAATAAAATGTGAAATTTTAAGTAGTTTTGTTAATTGTTCGAATCTTCTTCGAATTTCGAATTGCGGAATGCTGGAAAATTTTCGAAATTCGAAAAAATTAAGGAGTTACAGCGTTTTTGGTCTTGAAAACGACCTTGAATTTTTACGCCCAAAAAAATTTGGTTTTAGCAATGTTTTTCACAGAAAACTTTGCAGTATTGCTTCATCCAGCACTTCTACGGAAAGAGTTTTTCCTCACGAATCCAACGGTGTGTGAAAAATTGTGAAGATTGCAAAACTAATGAAGTTACAGCACACGCAAACTCACGTTGGTTTTTTTGTATTTTCTGGCTATGAATTATGCGTTTTTGACATAATACTGTATAGTTTTTAAGGAAACTGAAAAGAGTATTGCTTCGTTCAGCACCATTACGGAAACAGATTTTCTTCACAAATCCAACGGTGTCCTCAGAATTTTGAAATTCGCAAAACTAAAGATGTTACAGCAATTTCAAACTCACCTTGATTTTTTTAGCATTTTTCGGATATTAATTATGCGATTTTGAGCTTGTTTTTTGAAGAAAAAACATAGGAGTTGCACTAATCCGAATTTTTTGCCATAATCTTCAATACTGTATACTCAACTCGAAAAATTTTTTCGCGTCAAAAATTGCAAATTTTCATAAGGGGTTAGCCTTTGCTAAAAAAATGCAAAAAAAAATAAAATGTGAAATTTTAAGTAATTTTGTTAATTGTTCGAATCTTCTTCGAATTTCGAATTGCGGAATGCTGGAAAATTTTCGAAATTCGAAAAAATTAAGGAGTTACAGCGTTTTTGGTCTTGAAAACGACCTTGAATTTTTACGCCCAAAAAAATTTGGTTTTAGCAATGTTTTTCACAGAAAACTTTACAGTATTGCTTCATCCAGCACTTCTACGGAAAGAGTTTTTCCTCACGAATCCAACGGTGTGTGAAAAATTGTGAAGATTGCAAAACTAATGAAGTTACAGCACATGCAAACTCACGTTGGTTTTTTTGTATTTTCTGGCTATGAATTATGCGTTTTTGACGTAATACTGTATAGTTTTTAGGAAACTGAAAAGAGTATTGCTTCGTCCAGCACCATTACGGAAAGATATTTTCTTCACGAATCCAACGGTGTCCTCAGAATTTTGAAATTCGCAAAACTAAAGATGTTACAGCAATTTCAAACTCACCTTGATTTTTTTAGCATTTTTCGGATATTAATTATGCGATTTTGAGCTTGTTTTTTGAAGAAAAAACATAGGAGTTGCACTAATCCGAATTTTTTGCCATAATCTTCAATACTGTATACTCAACTCGAAAATTTTTTTCGCGTCAAAAATTGCAAATTTTCATTAGGGGTTAGCCTTTGCTAAAAAAATGCAAAAAAAAATAAAATGTGAAATTTTAAGTAGTTTTGTTAATTGTTCGAATCTTCTTCGAATTTCGAATTGCGGAATGCTGGAAAATTTTCGAAATTCGAAAAAATTAAGGAGTTACAGCGTTTTTGGTCTTGAAAACGACCTTGAATTTTTACGCCCAAAAAAATTTGGTTTTAGCAATGTTTTTCACAGAAAACTTTGCAGTATTGCTTCATCCAGCACTTCTACGGAAAGAGTTTTTCCTCACGAATCCAACGGTGTGTGAAAAATTGTGAAGATTGCAAAACTAATGAAGTTACAGCACACGCAAACTCACGTTGGTTTTTTTGTATTTTCTGGCTATGAATTATGCGTTTTTGACATAATACTGTATAGTTTTTAAGGAAACTGAAAAGAGTATTGCTTCGTTCAGCACCATTACGGAAACAGATTTTCTTCACAAATCCAACGGTGTCCTCAGAATTTTGAAATTCGCAAAACTAAAGATGTTACAGCAATTTCAAACTCACCTTGATTTTTTTAGCATTTTTCGGATATTAATTATGCGATTTTGAGCTTGTTTTTTGAAGAAAAAACATAGGAGTTGCACTAATCCGAATTTTTTGCCATAATCTTCAATACTGTATACTCAACTCGAAAAATTTTTTCGCGTCAAAAATTGCAAATTTTCATAAGGGGTTAGCCTTTGCTAAAAAAATGCAAAAAAAAATAAAATGTGAAATTTTAAGTAATTTTGTTAATTGTTCGAATCTTCTTCGAATTTCGAATTGCGGAATGCTGGAAAATTTTCGAAATTCGAAAAAATTAAGGAGTTACAGCGTTTTTGGTCTTGAAAACGACCTTGAATTTTTACGCCCAAAAAAATTTGGTTTTAGCAATGTTTTTCACAGAAAACTTTACAGTATTGCTTCATCCAGCACTTCTACGGAAAGAGTTTTTCCTCACGAATCCAATGGTGTGTGAAAAATTGTGAAGATTGCAAAACTAATGAAGTTACAGCACATGCAAACTCACGTTGGTTTTTTTGTATTTTCTGGCTATGAATTATGCGTTTTTGACATAATACTGTATAGTTTTTAAGGAAACAGAAAAGAGTATTGCTTCGTTCAGCACCATTACGGAAACAGATTTTCTTCACGAATCCAACGGTGTCCTCAGAATTTTGAAATTCGCAAAACTAAAGATGTTACAGCAATTTCAAACTCACCTTGATTTTTTTAGCATTTTTCGGATATTAATTATGCGATTTTGAGCTTGTTTTTTGAAGAAAAAACATAGGAGTTGCACTAATCCGAATTTTTTGCCATAATCTTCAATACTGTATACTCAACTCGAAAAATTTTTTCGCATCAAAAATTGCAAATTTTCATAAGGGTTAGCCTTTGCTAAAAAAATGCAAAAAAAATAAAATGTGAAATTTTAAGTAATTTTGTTAATTGTTCGAATCTTCTTCGAATTTCGAATTGCGGAATGCTGGAAAATTTTCGAAATTCGAAAAAATTAAGGAGTTACAGCGTTTTTGGTCTTGAAAACGACCTTGAATTTTTACGCCCAAAAAAATTTGGTTTTAGCAATGTTTTTCACAGAAAACTTTGCAGTATTGCTTCATCCAGCACTTCTACGGAAAGAGTTTTTCCTCACGAATCCAACGGTGTGTGAAAAATTGTGAAGATTGCAAAACTAATGAAGTTACAGCACACGCAAACTCACGTTGGTTTTTTTGTATTTTCTGGCTATGAATTATGCGTTTTTGACGTAATACTGTATAGTTTTTAGGAAACTGAAAAGAGTATTGCTTCGTCCAGCACCATTACGGAAAGAGATTTTCTTCGCGAATCCAACGGTGTCCTCAGAATTTTGAAATTCGCAAAACTAAAGATGTTACAGCAATTTCAAACTCACCTTGATTTTTTTAGCATTTTTCGGATATTAATTATGCGATTTTGAGCTTGTTTTTTGAAGAAAAAACATAGGAGTTGCACTAATCCGAATTTTTTGCCATAATCTTCCATACTGTATACTCAACTCGAAAAATTTTTTCGCATCAAAAATTGCAAATTTTCATAAGGGGTTAGCCTTTGCTAAAAAAATGCAAAAAAAATAAAATGTGAAATTTTAAGTAATTTTGTTAATTGTTCGAATCTTCTTCGAATTTCGAATTGCGGAATGCTGGAAAATTTTGGAAATTCGAAAAAATTAAGGAGTTACAGCGTTTTTGGTCTTGAAAACGACCTTGAATTTTTACGCCCAAAAAAATTTGGTTTTAGCAATGTTTTTCACAGAAAACTTTACAGTATTGCTTCATCCAGCACTTCTACGGAAAGAGTTTTTCCTCACGAATCCAACGGTGTGTGAAAAATTTTGAAGATTGCAAAACTAATGAAGTTACAGCACACGCAAACTCACGTTGGTTTTTTTGTATTTTCTGGCTATGAATTATGCGTTTTTGACGTAATACTGTATAGTTTTTAAGGAAACTGAAAAGAGTATTGCTTCGTTCAGCACCATTACGGAAAGAGATTTTCTTCACGAATCCAACGGTGTCCTCAGAATTTTGAAATTCGCAAAACTAAAGATGTTACAGCAATTTCAAACTCACCTTGATTTTTTTAGCATTTTTCGGATATTAATTATGCGATTTTGAGCTTGTTTTTTGAAGAAAAAACATAGGAGTTGCACTAATCCGAATTTTTTGCCATAATCTTCAATACTGTATACTCAACTCGAAAAATTTTTTCGCGTCAAAAATTGCAAATTTTCATAAAATGTGAAATTGTAAGTAATTTTGTTAATTGTTCGAATCTTCTTCGAATTTCGAATTGCGGAATGCTGGAGAATTTTCGAAATTCGAAAAAATTAAGGAGTTACAGCGTTTTTGGTCTTGAAAACGACCTTGAATTTTTACGCCCAAAAAAATTTGGTTTTAGCAATGTTTTTCACAGAAAACTTTGCAGTATTGCTTCATCCAGCACTTCTACGGAAAGAGTTTTTCCTCACGAATCCAACGGTGTGTGAAAAATTGTGAAGATTGCAAAACTAATGAAGTTACAGCACACGCAAACTCACGTTGGTTTTTTTGTATTTTCTGGCTATGAATTATGCGTTTTTGACGTAATACTGTATAGTTTTTAGGAAACTGAAAAGAGTATTGCTTCGTCCAGCACCATTACGGAAAGAGATTTTCTTCGCGAATCCAACGGTGTCCTCAGAATTTTGAAATTCGCAAAACTAAAGATGTTACAGCAATTTCAAACTCACCTTGATTTTTTTAGCATTTTTCGGATATTAATTATGCGATTTTGAGCTTGTTTTTTGAAGAAAAAACATAGGAGTTGCACTAATCCGAATTTTTTGCCATAATCTTCCATACTGTATACTCAACTCGAAAAATTTTTTCGCATCAAAAATTGCAAATTTTCATAAGGGGTTAGCCTTTGCTAAAAAAATGCAAAAAAAATAAAATGTGAAATTTTAAGTAATTTTGTTAATTGTTCGAATCTTCTTCGAATTTCGAATTGCGGAATGCTGGAAAATTTTGGAAATTCGAAAAAATTAAGGAGTTACAGCGTTTTTGGTCTTGAAAACGACCTTGAATTTTTACGCCCAAAAAAATTTGGTTTTATCAATGTTTTTCACAGAAAACTTTACAGTATTGCTTCATCCAGCACTTCTACGGAAAGAGTTTTTCCTCACGAATCCAACGGTGTGTGAAAAATTTTGAAGATTGCAAAACTAATGAAGTTACAGCACACGCAAACTCACGTTGGTTTTTTTGTATTTTCTGGCTATGAATTATGCGTTTTTGACGTAATACTGTATAGTTTTTAAGGAAACTGAAAAGAGTATTGCTTCGTTCAGCACCATTACGGAAAGAGATTTTCTTCACGAATCCAACGGTGTCCTCAGAATTTTGAAATTCGCAAAACTAAAGATGTTACAGCAATTTCAAACTCACCTTGATTTTTTTAGCATTTTTCGGATATTAATTATGCGATTTTGAGCTTGTTTTTTGAAGAAAAAACATAGGAGTTGCACTAATCCGAATTTTTTGCCATAATCTTCAATACTGTATACTCAACTCGAAAAATTTTTTCGCGTCAAAAATTGCAAATTTTCATAAGGGGTTAGCCTTTGCAAAAAAAAATGCAAAAAAAATAAAATGTGAAATTGTAAGTAATTTTGTTAATTGTTCGAATCTTCTTCGAATTTCGAATTGCGGAATGCTGGAGAATTTTCGAAATTCGAAAAAATTAAGGAGTTACAGCGTTTTTGGTCTTGAAAACGACCTTGAATTTTTACGCCCAAAAAAATTTGGTTTTAGCAATGTTTTTCACAGAAAACTTTACAGTATTGCTTCATCCAGCACCTCTACGGAAAGAGTTTTTCCTCACGAATCCAACGGTGTCTGAAAAATTTTGAAGATTGCAAACTAATTAAGTTACAGCACATGCAAATCACGTTGGTTTTTTTGTATTTTCTGGATATGAATTATGCGTTTTTGACGCAATACTGTATAGTTTTTAAGGAAACTGAAAAGAGTATTGCTTCGTCCAGCACCATTACGGAAAGAGATTTTCTTCACGAATCCAACGGTGTCCTCAGAATTTTGAAATTCGCAAAACTAAAGATGTTACAGCAATTTCAAACTCACCTTGATTTTTTTAGCATTTTTCGGGTATTAATTATGCGATTTTGAGCTTGTTTTTTGAAGAAAAAACATAGGAGTTGCACTAATCCGAATTTTTTGCCATAATTTTCAATACTGTATACTCAACTCGAAAAATTTTTTCGCGTCAAAAATTGCAAATTTTCATAAGGGGTTAGCCTTTGCTAAAAAAATGCAAAAAAATAAAATGTGAAATTGTAAGTAATTTTGTTAATTGTTCGAATCTTCTTCGAATTTCGAATTGCGGAATGCTGGAAAATTTTCGAAATTCGAAAAAATTAAGGAGTTACAGCGTTTTTGGTCTTGAAAACGACCTTGAATTTTTACGCCCAAAAAAATTTGGTTTTAGCAATGGTTTTCACAGAAAACTTTACAGTATTGCTTCATCCAGCAATTCTACGGAAAGAGTTTTTCCTCACGAATCCAATGGTGTGTGAAAAATTGTGAAGATTGCAAAACTAATGAAGTTACAGCACATGCAAACTCACGTTGGTTTTTTTGTATTTTCTGGCTATGAATTATGCGTTTTTGACGTAATACTGTATAGTTTTTAAGGAAACTGAAAAGAGTATTGCTTCGTACCATTACGGAAAGAGATTTTCTTCACGAATCCAAAAAATTTGGTTTTAGCAATGTTTTTCACAGAAAACTTTACAGTATTGCTTCATCCAGCACTTCTACGGAAAGAGTTTTTCCTCACGAATCCAATGGTGTGTGAAAAATTGTGAAATTGTGAATTATGCGTTTTTGACGTAATACTGTATAGTTTTTAAGGAAACTGAAAAGAGTATTGCTTCGTACCATTACGGAAAGAGATTTTCTTCACGAATCCAAAAAATTTGGTTTTAGCAATGTTTTTCACAGAAAACTTTGCAGTATTGCTTCATCCAGCACTTCTACGGAAAGAGTTTTTCGTACCATTACGGAAAGAGATTTTCTTCACGAATCCAAAAAATTTGGTTTTAGCAATGTTTTTCACAGAAAACTTTACAGTATTGCTTCATCCAGCACTTCTACGGAAAGAGTTTTTCCTCACGAATCCAATGGTGTGTGAAAAATTGTGAAGATTGCAAAACTAATGAAGTTACAGCACATGCAAACTCACGTTGGTTTTTTTGTATTTTCTGGCTATGAATTATGCGTTTTTGACGTAATACTGTATAGTTTTTAAGGAAACTGAAAAAAATATTGCTTCGTTCAGCACCATTACGGAAAGAGATTTTCTTCACGAATCCAACGGTGTCCTCAGAATTTTGAAATTCGCAAAACTAAAGATGTTACAGCAATTTCAAACTCACCTTGATTTTTTTAGCATTTTTCGGATATTAATTATGCGATTTTGAGCTTGTTTTTTGAAGAAAAAACATAGGAGTTGCACTAATCCGAATTTTTTGCCATAATCTTCAATACTGTATACTCAACTCGAAAATTTTTTTCGCGTCAAAAATTGCAAATTTTCTCATAAGGGGTTAGCCTTTGCTAAAAAAATGCAAAAAAAATAAAATGTGAAATTTTAAGTAGTTTTGTTAATTGTTCGAATCTTCTTCGAATTTCGAATTGCGGAATGCTGGAAAATTTTCGAAATTCGAAAAAATTAAGGAGTTACAGCGTTTTTGGTCTTGAAAACGACCTTGAATTTTTACGCCCAAAAAAATTTGGTTTTAGCAATGTTTTTCACAGAAAACTTTGCAGTATTGCTTCATCCAGCACTTCTACGGAAAGAGTTTTTCCTCACGAATCCAACGGTGTGTGAAAAATTGTGAAGATTGCAAAACTAATGAAGTTACAGCACACGCAAACTCACGTTGGTTTTTTTGTATTTTCTGGCTATGAATTATGCGTTTTTGACGTAATACTGTATAGTTTTTAGGAAACTGAAAAGAGTATTGCTTCGTCCAGCACCATTACGGAAAGAGATTTTCTTCGCGAATCCAACGGTGTCCTCAGAATTTTGAAATTCGCAAAACTAAAGATGTTACAGCAATTTCAAACTCACCTTGATTTTTTTAGCATTTTTCGGATATTAATTATGCGATTTTGAGCTTGTTTTTTGAAGAAAAAACATAGGAGTTGCACTAATCCGAATTTTTTGCCATAATCTTCCATACTGTATACTCAACTCGAAAAATTTTTTCGCATCAAAAATTGCAAATTTTCATAAGGGGTTAGCCTTTGCTAAAAAAATGCAAAAAAAATAAAATGTGAAATTTTAAGTAATTTTGTTAATTGTTCGAATCTTCTTCGAATTTCGAATTGCGGAATGCTGGAAAATTTTGGAAATTCGAAAAAATTAAGGAGTTACAGCGTTTTTGGTCTTGAAAACGACCTTGAATTTTTACGCCCAAAAAAATTTGGTTTTAGCAATGTTTTTCACAGAAAACTTTACAGTATTGCTTCATCCAGCACTTCTACGGAAAGAGTTTTTCCTCACGAATCCAACGGTGTGTGAAAAATTTTGAAGATTGCAAAACTAATGAAGTTACAGCACATGCAAATCACGTTGGTTTTTTTGTATTTTCTGGATATGAATTATGCGTTTTTGACGCAATACTGTATAGTTTTTAAGGAAACTGAAAAGAGTATTGCTTCGTCCAGCACCATTACGGAAAGAGATTTTCTTCACGAATCCAACGGTGTCCTCAGAATTTTGAAATTCGCTAAACTAAAGATGTTACAGCAATTTCAAACTCACCTTGATTTTTTTAGCATTTTTCGGATATTAATTATGCGATTTTGAGCTTGTTTTTTGAAGAAAAAACATAGGAGTTGCACTAATCCGAATTTTTTGCCATAATCTTCAATACTGTATACTCAACTCGAAAAATTTTTTCGCGTCAAAAATTGCAAATTTTCATAAGGGGTTAGCCTTTGCTAAAAAAATGCAAAAAAAATAAAATGTGAAATTGTAAGTAATTTTGTTAATTGTTCGAATCTTCTTCGAATTTCGAATTGCGGAATGCTGGAGAATTTTCGAAATTCGAAAAAATTAAGGAGTTACAGCGTTTTTGGTCTTGAAAACGACCTTGAATTTTTACGCCCAAAAAACTTTGGTTTTAGCAATGTTTTTCACAGAAAACTTTACAGTATTGCTTCATCCAGCACTTCTACGGAAAGAGTTTTTCCTCACGAATCCAACGGTGTCTGAAAAATTTTGAAGATTGCAAACTAATTAAGTTACAGCACATGCAAACTCACGTTGGTTTTTTTGTATTTTCTGGATATGAATTATGCGTTTTTGACGCAATACTGTATAGTTTTTAAGGAAACTGAAAAGAGTATTGCTTCGTCCAGCACCATTACGGAAAGAGATTTTCTTCACGAATCCAACGGTGTCCTCAGAATTTTGAAATTCGCAAAACTAAAGATGTTACAGCAATTTCAAACTCACCTTGATTTTTTTAGCATTTTTCGGATATTAATTATGCGATTTTGAGCTTGTTTTTTGAAGAAAAAACATAGGAGTTGCACTAATCCGAATTTTTTGCCATAATCTTCAATACTGTATACTCAACTCGAAAAATTTTTTCGCGTCAAAAATTGCAAATTTTCATAAGGGGTTAGCCTTTGCTAAAAAAATGCAAAAAAAATAAAATGTGAAATTTTAAGTAGTTTTGTTAATTGTTCGAATCTTCTTCGAATTTCGAATTGCGGAATGCTGGAAAATTTTCGAAATTCGAAAAAATTAAGGAGTTACAGCGTTTTTGGTCTTGAAAACGACCTTGAATTTTTACGCCCAAAAAAATTTGGTTTTAGCAATGTTTTTCACAGAAAACTTTACAGTATTGCTTCATCCAGCACCTCTACGGAAAGAGTTTTTCCTCACGAATCCAACGGTGTCTGAAAAATTTTGAAGATTGCAAACTAATTAAGTTACAGCACATGCAAATCACGTTGGTTTTTTTGTATTTTCTGGATATGAATTATGCGTTTTTGACGCAATACTGTATAGTTTTTAAGGAAACTGAAAAGAGTATTGTTTCGTCCAGCACCATTACGGAAAGAGATTTTCTTCACGAATCCAACGGTGTCCTCAGAATTTTGAAATTCGCAAAACTAAAGATGTTACAGCAATTTCAAACTCACCTTGATTTTTTTAGCATTTTTCGGGTATTAATTATGCGATTTTGAGCTTGTTTTTTGAAGAAAAAACATAGGAGTTGCACTAATCCGAATTTTTTGCCATAATTTTCAATACTGTATACTCAACTCGAAAAATTTTTTCGCGTCAAAAATTGCAAATTTTCATAGGAGTTGCACTAATCCGAATTTTTTGCCATAATCTTCAATACTGTATACTCAACTCGAAAAATTTTTTCGCATCAAAAATTGCAAATTTTCATAAGGGGTTAGCCTTTGCTAAAAAAATGCAAAAAAAATAAAATGTGAAATTTTATGTAGTTTTGTTAATTATTCGAATCTTCTTTGAATTTCGAATTGCGGAATGCTGGAAAATTTTCGAAATTCGAAAAAATTAAGGAGTTACAGCGTTTTTGGTCTTGAAAACGACCTTGAATTTTTACGCCCAAAAAAATTTGGTTTTAGCAATGTTTTTCACAGAAAACTTTACAGTATTGCTTCATCCAGCACTTCTACGGAAAGAGTTTTTCCTCACGAATCCAACGGTGTGTGAAAAATTGTGAAGATTGCAAAACTAATGAAGTTACAGCACACGCAAACTCACGTTGGTTTTTTTGTATTTTCTGGCTATGAATTATGCGTTTTTGACGTAATACTGTATAGTTTTTAAGGAAACTGAAAAGAGTATTGCTTCGTCCAGCACCATTACGGAAAGAGATTTTCTTCACGAGTCCAACGGTGTCCTCAGAATTTTGAAATTCGCAAAACTAAAGATGTTACAGCAATTTCAAACTCACCTTGATTTTTTTAGCATTTTTCGGATATTAATTATGCGATTTTGAGCTTGTTTTTTGAAGAAAAAACATAGGAGTTGCACTAATCCGAATTTTTTGCCATAATCTTCAATACTGTATACTCAACTCGAAAATTTTTTTCGCGTCAAAAATTGCAAATTTTCATAAGGGGTTAGTTAGCCTTTGCTAAAAAAAATGCAAAAAAAATAAAATGTGAAATTTTAAGTAATTTTGTTAATTGTTCGAATCTTCTTCGAATTTCGAATTGCGGAATGCTGGAAAATTTTCGAAATTCGAAAAAATTAAGGAGTTACAGCGTTTTTGGTCTTTTTCTTTCTTCCGGCCCAAGGAAACTGACAAAATGACTAAGAAGCGTCGTAATGGAGGTCGCTGCAAGCACAATAGAGGCCATGTAAAGGCTGTTCGCTGCACTAACTGTGCTCGCTGTGTGCCCAAGGATAAGGCCATTAAGAAGTTTGTTATCCGCAACATCGTCGAAGCTGCCGCTGTTCGTGATATTTCTGAGGCTTCCATTTGGGAATCTTACACTCTACCCAAATTGTATGCCAAATTGCACTACTGTGTATCCTGCGCTATTCACTCTAAGGTCGTAAGAAACAGATCGAAGGAAGCCCGTCGTATTCGTACTCCTCCAGTCAGAACCTTCCCCAAGGATATGGCTCGTAATCAACCAAGAAAGTAAATGCTATAGAAGAGCATTAATAAATTTTACTTCTTAAAGAGGAAACGACCTTGAATTTTTACGCCCAAAAAAATTTGGTTTTAGCAATGTTTTTCACAGAAAACTTTACAGTATTGCTTCATCCAGCACTTCTACGGAAAGAGTTTTTCCTCACGAATCCAACGGTGTGTGAAAAATTGTGAAGATTGCAAAACTAATGAAGTTACAGCACACGCAAACTCACGTTGGTTTTTTTGTATTTTCTGGCTATGAATTATGCGTTTTTGACGTAATACTGTATAGTTTTTAAGGAAACTGAAAAGAGTATTGCTTCGTTCAGCACCATTACGGAAAGAGATTTTCTTCACGAATCCAACGGTGTCCTCAGAATTTTGAAATTCGCAAAACTAAAGATGTTACAGCAATTTCAAACTCACCTTGATTTTTTTAGCATTTTTCGGATATTAATTATGCGATTTTGAGCTTGTTTTTTGAAGAAAAAACATAGGAGTTGCACTAATCCGAATTTTTTGCCATAATCTTCAATACTGTATACTCAACTCGAAAAAGTTTTTCGCGTCAAAAATTGCAAATTTTCATAAGGGGTTAGCCTTTGCTAAAAAAATGCAAAAAAAAATAAAATGTGAAATTTTAAGTAATTTTGTTAATTGTTCGAATCTTCTTCGAATTTCGAATTGCGGAATGCTGGAAAATTTTCGAAATTCGAAAAAATTAAGGAGTTACAGCGTTTTTGGTCTTGAAAACGACCTTGAATTTTTACGCCCAAAAAAATTTGGTTTTAGCAATGTTTTTCACAGAAAACTTTACAGTATTGCTTCGTCCAGCACTTCTACGGAAAGAGTTTTTCCTCACGAATCCAACGGTGTGTGAAAAATTGTGAAGATTGCAAAACTAATGAAGTTACAGCACACGCAAACTCACGTTGGTTTTTTTGTATTTTCTGGCTATGAATTATGCGTTTTTGACGTAATACTGTATAGTTTTTAAGGAAACTGAAAAGAGTATTGCTTCGTTCAGCACCATTACGGAAAGAGATTTTCTTCACGAATCCAACGGTGTCCTCAGAATTTTGAAATTCGCAAAACTAAAGATGTTACAGCAATTTCAAACTCACCTTGATTTTTTTAGCATTTTTCGGATATTAATTATGCGATTTTGAGCTTGTTTTTTGAAGAAAAAACATAGGAGTTGCACTAATCCGAATTTTTTGCCATAATCTTCAATACTGTATACTCAAATCGAAATATTTTTTCGCGTCAAAAATTGCAAATTTTCATAGGAGTTGCACTAATCCGAATTTTTTGCCATAATCTTCAATACTGTATACTCAACTCGAAAAAGTTTTTCGCGTCAAAAATTGCAAATTTTCATAAGGGGTTAGCCTTTGCTAAAAAAATGCAAAAAAAAATAAAATGTGAAATTTTAAGTCGTTTTGTTAATTGTTCGAATCTTCTTCGAATTTCGAATTGCGGAATGCTGGAAAATTTTCGAAATTCGAAAAAATTAAGGAGTTACAGCGTTTTTGGTCTTGAAAACGACCTTGAATTTTTACGCCCAAAAAAATTTGGTTTTAGCAATGTTTTTCACAGAAAACTTTACAGTATTGCTTCATCCAGCACTTCTACGGAAAGAGTTTTTCCTCACGAATCCAACGATGTGTGAAAAATTGTGAAGATTGTAAAACTAATGAAGTTACGCACATGCAAACTCACGTTGGTTTTTTTGTATTTTCTGGATATGAATTATGCGTTTTTGACGCAATACTGTATAGTTTTTAAGGAAACTGAAAAGAGTATTGCTTCGTCCAGCACCATTACGGAAAGAGATTTTCTTCACGAATCCAACGGTGTCCTCAGAATTTTGAAATTCGCAAAACTAAAGATGTTACAGCAATTTCAAACTCACCTTGATTTTTTTAGCATTTTTCGGATATTAATTATGCGATTTTGAGCTTGTTTTTTGAAGAAAAAACATAGGAGTTGCACTAATCCGAATTTTTTGCCGTAATCTTCAATACTGTATACTCAACTCGAAAAATTTTTTCGTATCAAAAATTGCAAATTTTCCTAAGGGGTTGGTCTTTGGTAAAAAATGCAAAAAAAAATAAAATGTGAAATTTAAAGTAATTCTGTTTACTGTACGAATCTTCTTCCAATTACGAACTGCGGAATGCTGAAAATTTTCCGAATTTCGAAAAAATGAAGGAGTTACAGCGTTTTTGGCCTTAAATACGACCTAGAATTTTTACGCTTAAAAAAATTTGGTTTTAGCAATGTTTTTAAAAAAAAAAAAAAAGTACCCTGTACCACAGTATTAGGACTTAGTGCATTTGTTTGTAACACCCAGAAGGTAGAGAGATTGATCCATTGATCGTCTCAGAATCTCGTTCTGATTCGATTTGGCTATGTCCGTCTGTCCATGTTAATTCGTGTGCAAAGTACAGGTCGGAGTTTTCGTTCGATCGTCAGCAAATTTGGTAGAGGCATGTTTTCCTGCCTAGAGACGAACCCTATTGAGATTGGAAAAATTGGTTCAGATTTGGTTATAGCTCCCATATATATGTTCATCCGATTTGCAGTAACAATGCAATTAAATAGTCATTTTTTATCCGATTCTCTCGAAATTTGGCAGAAAGAATTTTTTCTTGACTCTCGCCATTACTGGTGAATTTCATGGAAATCGGTTCAGATTTAGACATAGCTCTCATATATATATAGCGCCCGAATTCAACTTCTAGAGTCACAGCAAGCTCATTTATTGACCAATCTTGCCAAAATTTTGCTTTACGCCTTCTTCGACGACTACCACTATATCTGAGAAGTTTGGTCGAAATCGGTTTAGATTTAGATATACCTCCCATAAATATCTTCATCTGATTTTGAGAAATATTGCAATAAAGTGCTCATTTGTTATCCGATACTCTCGATATTTGTCATGAAGGATTTTCTCTTGACTATCGACATTGCTAGTGAATTTTATAGAGATCGGCCTAGACTTAAATATAGCTGTCATATTTGTATATCACCCGGTTTTCATTGCCAGAGCCACTGTAAGCGCATTTATTGACCAATCTTGCCAAATGATCCATTTTGCACAACGCTTTCCTTGACAACTACCACAATACTTGAGAAGTTTTCCCAGAATTGACTCAGATTTAGATTATATGTTGGTCCGTGATCGTCGTAAAATTCCTAGACTGTTATCACCCTACAGCCTTCGAAATTGAGATATTAAGATGAAATTTATCACAGATTACGAGGATTATTCGAGGATTAGCATTTTACGAGGATCAAGAATATACATATGTATGTACTTTATATGGAGGCCACCGTAGCGTAGAGGTTAGCATCTCCGCCAATGACGCCAATGGCGAGACCATCAGAAAAAATGTTCAGCGGTGGTTTTCCCTCCTAATGCTGACAACATTTGTGAGGTACTATGCCATGTAAAACTTCTCTCCAAAGAGGTGTCGCTCTGCGGCACGCCTTTCGGACTCGGCTATAAAAAGGGGCCTCCCCTTATCATTGAGCTTAAATTTGAATCGGATTGCACTCATTGATCTGTGAGAAGTTTGCCCCTGTTCCTTAGTGGAATGTTCATGGCCAAAATTTGCAATTTATGCACTTTATAGCGTCGTTAGTTGTTATTTTGATGTGTTGCAATCGAAATGACAAATTAAATATACCACCGTCCTTAGATGGTGGGTATGACGAGAATTTCGTTAGGCAAAAGCATTTTAGTTAATCTTAACAACGCACTTAAGTAGCTATCTATTAACATTTTATGATTTGCGATCTTGCACGTTTTTCATTCAGTGGAGCTAAAAATAAATTTTTGTATATAAAAATATACAATTGAGAACGAACATTTGTCACATTGTTTCCAAACCAGAATACGGAAATCCATGTCTATGAATAGAATTTTTTCCAGACGGATCAGAATTGAGTTAAAATCAAATAAACATTTGGGGCCTTATTCACAAACCTACATAAAGTTTTGGGCATATCGATGTTATTTTTAGACACACAAAAAACTTGATGTGATATAGAACACGTGTAGTTGAAATGATTAAACAAATGGGTTTTGTTTTTTGGAAAGTTCAATAACTAAAAGTGATAATAGACTGTTTTTATTGGCTACGTAAACCACATTATGCAAATAAGCACCTCGTTAACGGCGATTTTTTTTTTTTGTTGAGCATGTGAGACATACAATCTTTGTCTATCCATTTGTAACAATTTTTGACAAGAACCTAAGACTTTGTCAAGTACAATATATTCCTAGGCTTAATGACATTCCATTTAGAGACTTTCGTTTTTGTGCCTATTCGTCAGCCTATCTGTCGTTAGTACGTTAATTGTCAAACCACCACAGCCAGAGAAATTTGTTCTTAAAAATAGATCTGAACAAATCTGGCAATGGACTAAAATAGCCTAAATAGGTCTTGCACTCTTAAGGTACGTTCGGATTAGTCAAATATTTGACCCAACTTGTTTTATCATTTTCCCAAAATTTGTCAAATTTGCAAATTCTTGATTTTATATTCAAACTAGCTGAACCGGGCCAGCTCCGTTGCGCCTTCTTTTACTTTATATGGAACAAAATTATCCTTTTAGTATGTATTTGCGACAATTAAAGAGCCTTTAGTGAAATGCCATGCTATCGCTTGACTAACAGTATAATAATATAAATGTCTTTATCTGAATCCTATATGATCTCTATTGGTCTATGAATTCACTCGGAGGGTTTAGGGTCATCAACATTTGGATGTTTGAAATACTCTATTCTTAAAAGTTTTAATTTCAGCCCAATATTGTCATGACCCTGAATTGTCATTGTCCCTGAAAAAATATCAGCATCGTACTCAAATACCATTTATTTAAACCCCATATTGCCATTGGTTTAAGGGGAGTTTACGGGATGGTCAGTAAATAAGTCCTGTTTGGGTAGTGTTTTGAGGAAGGGGTGGACTCCCAGATACTCAGATTCGTATTTTACTCGCAAATACCTTTTATTTGTGTCCCATATTGCCATTGTCGGTAAATATGTCCGATTTAGGGGTGTTTTGGGGGTTGAGGTGGTCCCCCAAACACTTGATCCGACAATTGGATATCAGATACATTTTCTAATCTTAAATACCTTTCATTTGAATCCCATATTGACGTGATTGGTCCAAAAATAAATTGGGTAGGTTTTAGGGTGGGGTGGCCCCCCTAGGTACCCCATCCAAAATTTGGAAAACAAATTTTTTGTTTTTAGGTTACTATAAGAGAGCACACAAAATTTCGCTTAAATCGCACCAACCCTCTCCGAGATCTGGCGTTTCTGAAAATTAGGGTTAGGGGGAATTGCTGTAACTTTCTAAGTATTGCAAACATTCAAAAATTCGTGGGCACCGTTGTATTGGTGAGGAAATCACTTTCCGAAGTGGTGCTGGATTACGCAATAGTGTAAAGTTTTCTGTAAAAAACATCACAAAAACCAAGTTTTTTGGGCGTAAAAATTCAAGGTTCTTTTCAAGGCCAAAAACACTGTATTTCCTTCATTTTTTTCGAATTTCGAAAAATTTCCAGCACTCCGCAGTTTGAAATTCCTAGAAGATTCGTAAAATAAACAGAATTACTTAACATTTCACATTTTATTTTTTTTGCATTTCATATTTTATTTTTTTTGCATTTTTTTTTTGCAATTTTTGATGCGAAAAAATTTTTCGAGTTGAGTATACAGTATTGAAGATTATGGCAAAAAATTCGGATTAGTGCAACTCCTATGTTTTTTCTTCAAAAAACAAGCTCAAAATCGCATAATTAATATCCGAAAAATGCTAAAAAAAAATCAAGGTGAGTTTGAAATTGCTGTAACTTCTTTAGTTTTGCGAATTTCTAAATTCTGAGGACACCGTTGGATTCGTGAAGAAAATCTCTTTCCGTAATGGTGCTGGACGAAGCAATACTCTTTTCAGTTTCCTTAAAAACTATACAGTATTACGTCAAAAACGCATAATTCATATCCAGAAAATACAAAAAAACCAACGTAAGTTTGCATGTGCTGTAACTTCATTAGTTTTGCAATCTTCCCAATTTTCAGACACCGTTGGATTCGTGAGGAAAAACTCTTTCCGTAGAGGTGCTGGATGAAGCAATACTGTAAAGTTTTCAGTGAAAAACATTGCTAAAACCAAATTTTTTTGGGCGTAAAAATTCAAGGTCGTTTTCAAGACCAAAAACGCTGTAACTCCTTAAATTTTTCGAATTTCGAAAATTTTCCAGCATTCCGCAATTCGAAATTCGAAGAAGATTCGAACAATTAACAAAATTACTTAAAATTTCACATTTTATTTTTTTGCATTTTTTTAGCAAAGGCTAACCCCTTATGAAAATTTGCAATTTTTGATGCGAAAACTTCTGCGAATTTCAAAATTCTGAGGACACCGTTGGATTCGCAAAGAAAATCTCTGTCCGTAATGGTGCTGAGCGAAGCAAGAATCTTCGCTGTTTCCTTGAAAACATTGACAAATTGTGTGGGATCCAACGCGAACAAATTATTTTTAACGGTCAAATGTGCATGCAATATTGAAAGTATGCTGGTCCCACTAATACATAAGGTTGTCTCAGTCACACGATAGTTCACATGACGATCTTGCAATATCTTTAATTTACTGTAAGCGCAAAAAGCGCTCGTATGTCAAAACGTTCTGAGTACGTACTCACTTACTATAATTTTACTTTAATTGGCTATGAGAGAACATTTGTTCCACTAGCCGAACGTTTAATAGCCAAGCGCCTGGATCTTCTGCGCTCATTCTAAAATCTTTGCCACCAAGTTTCGAGGTGTCTCCCACCACTTGATCTTTCCATTGGGCTTTTGGTCTTCCGGGTTTGCGTGTACCACCGTGTTTGGCTTCAAAAGACTTCCTTGCCGGAAATTCTTCATCTATTCTGACAACATGACCTAGTCAACGCAGCCGTTGTATTTTGATGCATGTAACTATGCTATCGTCGTTATACAGCTCGTGGTTCAGACGTCGCCTATATTCTTCATTAACGCAAACTGGTCCATATATTTTACGAAGAATCTTTCTCTCAAATACTCTAAGCACTGCCTCATCTGCGTTCACAAGTACCCATGTCTCATAACCATATAACAACACGGGAAGCATCAGTGTCTTGTGTAGTGTAATCTTTGTCAGATTGCAACACAAGGTTTATCCAATCCCCAAATATAAAAGGCAACCCTCGTACAAGCAGGGCAATAAACTTACGTTGAGTTCAGCCACCACTCTTTGATAAGGTAATTTCTTTGCAGTCATATTCCATAACTTAATGTCACCTATTGAGTCCAGAGCCACAACATTATTTGTCATGATCGTAAGCTCGACACCTTTTGGGAAGAAATACCTAAGGAAATCAAATCACGCAACCGGCCGTAATAGGCAAATAAAGAATGATTTTTTAAGAGCTATAGGAAAGTTTTTCAAAAAAAAAAACACACATAAAATTCAGAAAAATGCATGAAATCTTTATTTGAATTGATTGTATGGTCCATATAATTTAAAGTTTAAAGATAATTTCATGCAATTGTTGAACTTGACTGCGCCTCAAATGGTCCATCCGCTTAGTCCAATTTTGGCATACCTTTTCCAACATTTCGACCGGTATCTCACGAATAAAACTGTGACCTCTTTTTAGATGCATTGATAGCCCTTGCTATCCTTCTAGCTAATCTTCACTCCAAAATCGACAATTCTGCTTATTTATGTACCCATCAGAGAACTGCAATCGGTGTCATTTTTTTGATTTGCGTTATACTCCAAAAAAATGGATGTCAACACATAACGCAAACTGAAATAAACTCTGCAACAGCCCTCGGCACACACTCATGAGTCATATGAATAAAAGTCATGACTCTCATATGCACGTTTGGATGTTTGTTCGTTGAAATCATTCGTCGTGTAACATCGTTTGCCTTCATCCACTTTGTCAAAGGCGTTGTTATGTATAAAATTATGAGAGCAAAAGAGAGACAACTAACACCTGAAATGGGACAAAAAAGCATAAGCATTCAATCAAATCATAGTGATAATGCTGCGGTGTTGCTTTAGCAATGGTCAGGGATGGAAAGGGATAGTTCTGTTGATAGTTTAAAACAGAGTTACTGTAGAGATTTTTGAAAAGGTGGCATACAAATTTCGATTAAAAAAAAGTAAAAAAAAAAAAACAAGTAAAAGGCATTAAGTTCGGCCAGGCTGAACTTTGGATACCCATCAACTCGGGTATATATGTAAACTCCTTTTCGACACAATCCGGTGAAAATTTAATAACTTCAGCACCCAAATTCGGAACGGACATAGAGTGGTCAAATATATGTAAGTCACTATTCAATTTTTTTAGAACAAAATATTGATCTTTTTAGCATGTATACCGATCTGAACCATATTAAGGTCGTATATCGGGAGGCTCAGAAAAACTCACTGTTTCAAATTTCAGCTAAATCGGGTAATAAATAAATGGCAACTATATATAAATATAGCCCGATCTGAAACATATTTAAGTCAGATGTCGGAAAGCCTTAAACTACTCATTGTTTAAATTGTTCAGCGAAATCGGATAAAATTCAAAGCATTTATGGGCATTAGACCCTTTATCGGCAGATCGGTCTATATAGCAACTATATCCAAATATGGTGCGATTTGGCCCATTCAAGAACATAAGTAGCGTGGATCGTATCTATGTACGTATCTATGCCAAATTTCAGCTCAATATCTTAATTTTTGAAGGCTGTAGAGTGATTTACAACGATCCGAAATATATATACTTCGAAGGGTCGGAAATTGGTATTTCGATATGTTGCAAACGGAGCAAACGGGTATACAAATTATCCTCAAAAAATAGGTCTTGTAAAAATTTGTAAGTCGCACTTCAGCAGGAAGTATCGCGGAAAAGTTGTCAGTTTTAATAGGTTAAACTAAATGTCATTTAACTCTAAAAGGGTAGGAAATTCTGACATAAGTCGCACAACAGTAACACTACTTCACCCTCTTACGAAATAAGAAAAATAACACACTTTACCCTGCAAAATAAGATGTTATGACATTTTAGCGTTGGTTTGGATGTTTCATAATTTTTTTAACACGCACTCCGAATCATGTACTCGACATCCAAACAAGCAAAATCAACGCCACTCACAAGCAACATGCGGTAAAATATAAGTAGCGTTGCTTTTTCAATACATAGTAATATTCCGTATGAGTCATTCAAAAATTAAAACATGGTGCGTTTAGGCATGAGTTGCGTTCGACCTCTGCAGATCTCTGGTACCCATAGAGCCAAAAATGAGAAAAAAGAACGAGCGAGGAACTTTCTTAACAGAGCACGCATTTTGATAATAAAATGCAATAATTTGCAAGCATTGTTCGTTTGTAAGGCGACTCATGGTTGAATTATAGATCAAACTTAAGATGTTTGATAATAAAACAAAACACGAAACGTGGATGAGCTGTTTAAATTAGTGTTGCCGTATAAAGAATAGCTAAAAAATCACATTAACAATTATAAACGTGCTAAATTCGGCCGGGCCGAATCTTGGGAAACCACCACCATGGATTCTGCAAAACAAAAAAAAAAGAAAAAAGTATACAATATAAATAAAATTGAAGGGCATGCTTTAATTCTATTGGTTGCCCAAAAAGTAATTGCGGATTTTTTAAAAGAAAGTAAAAGCATTTTTAATAAAACTTAGAATTAACTTTAATCAAATATACTTTTTTTATATAACAGCTGATAACTGACAGAAGGAAGAATGCAATTACAGAGTCACAAGCTGTGAAAAAATTTGTCAACGCCGACTATACGAAAAATCTGCAATTACTTATTGGGCAACCCAATACATACCAAATTTCCACCAAACCAAGCAAAAATGATAGCTTCTAGGAACCGAACAAGGGCAATTTTGAGAACACTTTGTATGACAGCTATATCAGATAATAGACCGTACTTGGCACAATTAGTTGAAGTCGTGACAGAACACTACGTGCAAAATTTCAACCAAATCATACAAAAAGTGCGGCTTACAGGGGCTCAAGAAGTCAAATTGGGAGATCGGTTTATATGGGAGCTATATCAGATCATATCCTGACTTAGATCTTACTTGGCACAGTTGGAAGTCACAACAGAACACTACATGCAAAATTTCACCCAAATCGGACAAATATTTCGGCTTCCAGGGGCTGAAGAAGTCAAATCGGGAGATCGGTTTACATGGGAGCTATAACAGGTCATATCCCCATTTAGACCGTTCTTGGCACAGTTACTGAAAGTTATAACAGAACACCACATGCAAAATTTCAACCAAATTGGACAAAAATTGCGGCTTGTAAGGACTTAAGAAGTCAAATTGGAAAATCGGTTTATATGGGAGTTATATCCAAATCTAAACCAATATGGCCCATTTGCAATCCCCTACGACCTACTTCAATAAGAAGTACTTGTGCAAAATTTCAGGCGGCTAGCTTTATGCGTTCGACCGCTATTGTGATTTCGAAAGACGGACGAACGGACATCGCTGGATGGACTCTGAATGCCAAGACGATCAAGAATATATATACTTTATGGGGTCGCAGATCAATATTTCGATGTGTTACAAACGGAATGACCTAATTAGTATACCCCATCCCACCACCATAAGATAGAGGGTATATTTAAATTTTTTTGTACCCACCACCGAAGGATGAGGGTATATTCATTTTGTCATTCCGTTTGCAATACATCGAAATATCCATTTCCAACCCTAAAAAGTATATTTATTCTTGATCAGCGTAAAAATCTAAGACGATCTAGTCATGTCCGTCCGTCTGTCTGTTGAAATCATGGTACACTCATTAAAAATAGAGATATTGAGCTGAAACTTTGCACAAATTCTTCTTTAGTTCATAAGCAGGTTAAGTTCGAAGATGGGCTATATCGGAGTATATATTGCTATAGCCCCCATATAGACCGATCCGCCGATTTAGGACCCAAAAAAGGCACATTTATTATCCGATTTTGCTGAAATTGGGGATTGTGAGTTGAGTTAGGTCCTATGACATCCTTCGTCATTTTGGCCCAGGTCGGTTTAGATTTGAATATAGCTGTCATATAGACCGATTTCTCGATTTAGGGCTTTGGGGTGCAAAAAGGCGCATTTATTGTCCAATATCGCCGAAATTTAGGACAGTAAGCTTTGTTGGACCCTTCGATATTCTTCTTCAATTTGGCTCAGATCGGTCCAGATTTGGATATACCTGCCATATAGACCGATCTCTCGATTTAAGGTTTTGGGGTCAAAAAAGGCGCACTTGTTCTCCGATGTCGCCAAAATTTGGGACAGTGATTTGTGTTAAGCCCCTCGACATACTTCTGCAATATAGCACAGATCGGTTCAGATTAGAATATAGCTGCCATATAGAACGATCTCTCGATTTAAGGTTTCGGGCCCATAGAAGGCGCCTTTATTATCCGAAGTCGCCGAAATTTGGGACAGTGAGTTGTTTTGGGCCCTTCGACATTCTTCTTCAGTTTGACTCAGATCAGTCCAGATTTAGATATAGCTGCCATATAGACCAATCTCTCGATTTAAGGTTTTGGAGTCGAAAAAGGCGCATTTATTGTCCGATTTCGCCGAAATATGGGACGGTGAGTTGTGTTAAGCTCTTCGACATTTTTCTGTAACTTGGCCAAAATCGGTCCAGATATGAATATAGCTGCCATATAGACCGATCTCTCGATTTAGGGCTTTGGGCCCATAAAAGGCGCACTTGTTGTCGGATGTCGCCGAAATTTGGGACAGTGATTTGTGTTAAGCCCCTCGACATATTTCTGCAATATGGCACAGATCGGTTCAGATTTGAATATAGATGTCATATAAAACGATCTCTCGATTAAAGGTTTCGGGCCCATAAAAGGCGCATTTATTGCAATATGGCACAGATCGGTCCAGATTTGGATATAGCTGCCATATAGACCCATCTCTCAATTTAAGGTTTTGGGCCCATGAAAGGCGCATTTATTGTCCGATGTCGCCGAAATTAGGGACAGTGAGTTGTGTTAGGCCCTTCGACATCATTCCTCAGTTTGGCTCAGATCGGTCCAGATTTGGATATAGCTGCCATATAGACCGATCTCTCGATTTAAGGTTTTGGCCGAAATTTGGGACAGAGAATTAAGTTGTGCCCCTCCACTGGTCTGCAATTTGGTCTAGATCGATCAAGATTTGCATATTGCTGCCATATAGACCGATATATCGATTTAAAGTCTTGGCCCCAAAAAATGCGCATTTATAATCCAATTTAACTGAAATGTGACACATTGACTTTTCGACATCCATGTTGTATATGGTTCAGATCGGTTTATTTTTAGATATAGCTACTAAAAAGACTAATATTTTGTTAAACACAATTGAACAATGACTTGTACTTTTTATTATTTGGTCCAAACCAGATCATATAGTTGCTATGGGACATAAGGTATGCAATTTTCACCGGATTTTGATGAAAAGGGGTTTATATGTATACCCGAGGTGGTGGGTATTCAAAGTTCGGCCCGGCCGAACTTAACGCCTTTTTACTTGTTTACCATTCCACGGTTACAGAAGGATTTTAAGAAGTTTTCGGTTTCGAAACCCAGTGAGATAGATGTAGATTTAGACATAGTTTCTATGTATTAAAAGTATTGAGTTGCCCAAAAAGTAATTGCGGATTTATTAAAAGAAAGTAAATGCATTTTTAATAAAACTTAGAATGAACTTTAATCAAATATACTTTTTTTACACTTTTTTTCTAAAGCAAGCTAAAAGTAACAGCTGATAACTGACAGAAAGAAAGCAATTACAGAGTCACAAGCTGTGAAAAAATTTGTCAACGCCGACTATATGAAAAATCCGCAATTACTTTTTGGGCAACCCAATAGAACGTAGTCTCGTTTAGGGTATTATATAGTCAACTCCGACCGACATTTCCTTCACCTTTACCTTTACTAATAACATATGTTTCTATAAATATGTTAAGCTTTGTGTAAAAGAAGTTATTCTTCAATCGATACAAATCCACACTCTTATTAGTAATTTAAACGGAAATAATTCTAAAATTTGTCTTTTCCAGCACAAATCGGTTCCAATATAGACTATTCTAAGCCATTAAGACCTACTGCCAAAGATAACCAAATTAAAATATGATATTGAAAGTGGGCCCGTATGATCCATAGGTTTCATTTTTAAATTCATATCTGTGAAAGCGGCAGTAAGAAAATCTTGCATAAAATCCAAAAATGGATTTATGCTTACAATAACATCTGTAAATAGAGTTAAAAAAAATTCATTTAAAAACGAAAATGAAAAATTGTTGGCACAAAATTACTTACTTTTAAAAGTCTCCACACTCTCAAAATCAAATACCTTGTGCTCAATCTCGACGTGGTAATCAGAGAAACCGATTTCAATCATAAAATTTATTATATCATCCCTAGGATCTAAACAATAGTGTTGAGGCGCCACAAACGAATACACATCAGTCATATATTTTGACCACTTTTGCATTTTGCTCAAAGCAATGTAGGCACTAAACAGCGGATGTTTGCCAAGGCTTAGTATAAGACATTTACCTCCAGCTGGCTTCAATAAGTCGTGGATATTTTTCAAGGCCTGTCTTTTTTTTTAAAAAAAAAACAATAATTATACATTTTTTAAGAAATTTCAAAGAAATCGATCGCAAACAACCAACCTTTGAGATTTGACATACATAAAGGCAAAAAAAGAGGTCACATAATCAAATTGTCCTGCCAAATCGTTGGGCAGCGGTTGTTCAGTGCCCATATCCAATATTCTAAATTCTACCATGTTTAGATTAACCACATGCTTGCGAGCGTAGCTCAGCATTTTTGGGCTTATGTCGGAGCACACAAGTCGCTGTAAACTTTTACCCATGTGGGGATATACAAAATCCATAAGCACATCACCAGATCCAGTTCCCATATCTATTAACGAAACTGCGCCATTATGATGCCATTGCATTTTAGATAAGTACTTTTTGATGATTAGTTCCACATCGCGACGTTGGGCACAATTTGCCCTATGATACAATTCGGGATGATTCATTCTTTGTTGATTTAAGTGTTTCTTTTGACACCCTCGGCCGAGATGCGAAACCCTAATGATTACAATCTTAATTTTGTTTAACATTTTATACCAATAGAAATGTTTTGGGATGTGTTGATAAGAATCTTAATGCAAAGCTTGTTTGTTTACTATAGATGCGGGATGTTCCACTCCAAATTTTACAGAACAAAACCAGTAAGGAATGGCAAAGGTCGGGCGGTGCAGACTTTATAATACCCTACACCTACCCTATAGGTACAAAGTGGGAGCTATGTCTAATTCTAAACCGATTTCGACCACACTTCTCAGATATTGTGGTACTCGTCGAAAAAAGCGTTGTGCAAAATGTTGCCAAGCTTGGTCAAAAACTATGCTCACAATGGCTATAGAAGTGCAAATCGGGCAATATCGATAAATGGCAGCTATGTCTAAATCTGAACCGATTTCTTTGAAATTCATCTATAAAGTCAAGAGTCACGAGAAAATCCTTCCTGCCACATTTCGAGAGAATCGATTAACAAATGACCATTTGATTGCAATCAGGCGATATATATATGAGACCTATATCTAGATCTTGACCGGTTTCAAAAATATTCACCAGTCAAGAGTCATGAGAAAATCCTACCTAACAATTTGCAAGAGAATCGGTTAACAAATGATATTTTTTTTTTTTGCATTATTATTGCAAATCGGACGAACATATATATGGGAACTATATCCAAATCTGAACCGATTTCTATGAAATTCACCCGTAATGTCGGAAGTCATAAGAAAATCCTTCTTGCCAAACTTCGAGAGAATCGGTTAACAAATGACCATTTTATTGCAGTATTACAGCAAATCGGACGAACATATATTTGGGAGCTATATCCAAATCTGAACCACTTCTTTCCAATTTCAATAGGCTTCGTCTCTAGGCCGAAAAACATGGCTGTACCAAATTTGAAGACAATTGGATGAAAATTGCGACCTGTAGTTTGTACACAAATTAACATGGACAGACGGAAGGACAGACAGACGCACATAGCTAAATCGAATCAGAAAGTGATCCTGATTCAATCGGTATACTTGTCAATGGTTCTATCTCTCTGTGTGGTACAAACAAATGCACTAAGTTATAATACCCAGTACCACAGTAGTGGTGTAGGGTATGAAAACGCGCGCATCAAATCGGGACATGTGTCTGTATAGATTTATGCCCAAATTTATAGCCTGTTTGTCGATGTTGAACGCACGCGTTTGTTCGACCTGCAAAGGAAAAAAAACTGATTCCGGTTTGTGTATCTCATTAAAATGAAGAATTATCGAAAAAGTCGAAGAAAAACATAAGCATTCCCATTCAAAAATGGATTGATATACACCGTAACAGTTGCCAAAAATAGAAAGCAAAAAACTAGTGCTTATAAAATTATAAGTATGTTAGTATTTAAGAATCGGATTCTACGATAAAAACAAGTAAAAACCTACTAAGATCGGCCGGGCCAAATCTTATATACCTTTCACCATGGATCGCATTTGCCAAGATTTTTGAATGACTTTTTCATATATACATGAGCTTTATCAAATTATTGACCTATATGGACAGTACTTGTCATGGCTGTTAGAAGACTTAGAAAAACACCACCTCCAAAATTTCAGACAAATCGAATAATAATTGCGCCCATCAGAGGCTCAGAAAGTTAAATTGAAAATATGCAAAATTTCTACTACCCAAAAATAAAACTGGACCGATCGAGACAATGTGGAATTCAAATAATAGGCATTCAAGAGTAGAGTACGAGTTTCATAATAAAAGTTGGGTCCATGTACCTGGGGGGCCGCCCCAGCTCCAAAACCTCCTATAATAGGTTTATATGACGATCATGACAATATGGGACTCAAATGAAAGGTATTCGGGAGTAGATTACGAATATGGTCAGGAAGTAGGAGTAAGCTTTATAATTTATTGATAACGGAAGAGGCCGGACCCTCCACCGTTACGCCAAAAACACCACCCAAAATCAAAAGTTGACCGATAAGGAAAATATGGGTATCAAATGAAAAGTATGCGGGAGTAGATAACGAATCTGGCATACAATTTCATGTCAAAGTATAGGGGGTCACCCCACCCCCACAAAAACGCCCAAAATGGGCACATTAGCCAATCACGGATATATGGGACTCGGTTTGTTTGTTCCGTATAGACTGTAAAACGGCTGAACCGATATTCTCGAAATTTTCGCATATTGTGTTGGTTTGTTTGGAAGGAAACATAGGTATCAGAAGGGGGACGAACCCTTCCCCTTATGCCGAAAACACAACCCAAAATCAAAAATGGACCGATCGGCACATTATAGGTATCACATAAAAGGTATTGGAGAGTAGAATACGAATATAGTATAAAAATTTTAGTCTAAGTGCAAATCGGGCAACCCCAACCCAAAACTCCCCCAAACAGACATATTGAACGCTCATTTAAATACCGAAAGGTATTCGGGAGTAGATTTTGAATGTGGCATACAAAATCAGATCGAAGTATAGGGGGCAACGCCAACCCTCAAAAATGTCATTAGACCCATTATGACTATATGATACTTAGCTGAATCGATTTTCTCAATAATTTTCATAGATTGTGTACGTTTGTCTGGAAGGAAACATAGGCTATATAATTTTAAGATATCGGTTGGAGACAGACCCTCCCCATTACCCCAAAAACGCCACCCGTATCCGAAAGTGGTCCGATGGGCGCAAATAAAAGGGGCATCAAATGAAAGGTATTGGAGACCAGAAGACGAATAGGGTATTAAAATTTGGGGCTTTCCAATTAAAGTTTAAACTCAATGATAAGGGACCTTTTTTTTATAGCCGACTCCGAACGGCGTCCCACAGTGCACCTCTTTGGGGTAAATTTTTTAAATGGCCATGCATGTTCTCGCCAGGATTCTAACGCGTTGAGCGTCATAGACAACAATGACAGGAATTCGATATCCGCATTCAGGGCGAAGCGTCCCCACCCTAAAAAGATATTAGAGAGTTAAAGAAGGCGCAGCGGAGCGACGCCTTCAGATTTAAATATAACTCGCATATATATGTTCGTCCGATTTTGGCTAATTTGCAATAATGTTGTCATTTGTCAACCGTAGTTATTACAGTTTGAAAATATTTGCTCGTTTGGATATGAATTACGCGATATTGAAGCACTACTCTCAAGTTTTCAAAGAAACAGAAAGGAATTTTGATATTCGCAAAACAAAAGATGTTACAGCAATTTCAACCTCACCTTGATTTTTTAGCCATTTTACATATTAATTATGCGATTTTGAGCTTGTTTTTTGAACAAAAAACATTGGAGTTGCACTAATCCGAATTTTTTTTCATAATCTTCAATACTGTATACCCAACTCGAAAATTTTTTATGCATCAAAAATTGGAAATTTTCATAAGGGGTTGTTAGCCTTTGATAAAAAAAATGCAAAAAAATAAAATGAAAAATTTTAAGTAATTCTGTTTATTGTATGAATCTTCTTCGATTTTCGAACAGGGGAATGCTAGAAATTTTTCGAAATTTTAAAAAATTAAGGAATTACAGCGGTTTTGGCCTTGAAGACAACCTTGAATTTTTACGCAAAAAAAAAATTGGTTTTTGTGATGTTTTTTACAGAAAAGTTAACAACATTAAGACCACTGCGGAAAGCGATTTTCCTCACGAATCCAACAGTGTCCGAAAAATTCTGATGTATGCAAAATTAAGGAGGTTACAGTAATTGCAAAGCCTCGTTGGTTTTTTTGAATTTTTTTGATATGAATTATGCGATTTTGAAGCAATACTCTAAAGCTTTTAAGTAAACAGAAAAGAGTATTACTTCGTTCAGTACCATTATGATTTTCTTCGTGAATCCAACGGTGTCCTCAGAATTTTGAAATTCGCAAAACGAAAGATGTTACAACAATTTTAAACTCATCTTGATTTTTCAGCATATTTCGGATACTAATTATGCCATTTTTAGCTTATTTTTTTAAGAAAAAACATAGGAGTTGCACTAATCCGAATTGTTTGTCATAATCTTCAAAACTGTATACTCAACTCAAAATATTTTTTCGCTTCAAAAATTGCAAATTTTCATAAGGGGTTAGCCTTTGCTGAAAAAATGCAAAAAAATAAAATGGAAAATTTTAAGTAATTCTGTTTATTGTATGAATCTTCTTTGAATTTCGAACTGCGGAATGCTGAAAATTTTTCGAAATTCGAAAAAATTAAGGAGTTACAGCGTTTTTGGCCTTGAACACGACCTGGAATTTTTATGTTGAAAAAATTTTGTTTTTGCGATGTTTTTTACAGAAAACTTTACACAATTGCTTCATACAGCACGACTACAGAAAGCTATTTTCTTCATGAATCCAACGGTGTCTGAAAAATTCTAAAGTTTGCAAAACCAAGGAAACTACAGCAATTGCAAACTAATGTTGGTTTTTTTTTTTTAATTTTTATACTACACCACAACTGTGGTATTATAACTTAGTGCATTTGTTTGCAACACTCAGAAGGAAGAGAGATAGATCCATTGATAAACGTACCGATCAACTCAGAATCTCTTTCCGATTCGATTTAGCTGTGTCCGTCAGTCCATGTTCATACGTGTACAAAATATAGGTCGCAGTTTTCGGCCGATCGTCTTAATACTTGGTAGAGGCATGTTTTTCTGCCTAGAGACGAAGCCTATTGAAATTGGAAGAATCCGTTCAGATTTGATATAGCTCCCATATATATGTTCGTCCGATTTGCAGTAATAATGCAATAAAATAACCATTTGTTAATCGATTCTTTCGAAATATGGCAGGAAGGATATTCTTTTGACTCTTGGCATTGCTGGTGTATTTTATAGAAATCTGTTCATATTTGGATTTATCTCTCATATATATGTTGCCCGATTTTAGCTTCTAGAGTCGCAGCAAGCGCATTTATTGACCAATCTTGCCAAAATTTTGTACAACGCTTTCCTTGACAATTACCACAATATCTAACAAGTTTGGTCGAAATCGGTTCAGATTTAGATATAATTCCCATATAGATGTTCGTCCGATTTTGAGAAATAATGCAATAAAATGCGCATTTGTCAACCTATTCTCTCGAAAGGAGGGAAGGATTTTCTCTTAACTCTCGAGATTACTGGTGCATTTCATGGAACTCGGTTCAGATTTAGATATAACTCCCATATATATATTCGCCCGATTTTGAGAAATATTGCAATTAAATGCTCATTTTTCAACCTATTCTCTCGAAATTTGGCAGAAGTGATCTTCTCATAACTCTCAGCATTACTGGTGAATTTTATGAAAATCGGTTCAGATTTAGATATAGCTCTCATATATATGTAGCGCCCGATTTTCTGTTCTAACGCCACTGCAAGCGCATTTATTGACCAATCTAGCCAAATTTTGCACAACGCTTTCCTTGACGACTACTACAATAAGAAATTTACTGGAAATCGGTTCAGATTTAGATATAGCTCCCATATAAACAATATGCTCGTCAGATTTTGGGTAACTTGCAATAATGTTGTCATTTGTCAACCGTAGTTATTACAGTTAACAGATTTGGTTTGTTTAATATCCCATCCGAAAACATCCACCGACGTCCATCAAAATTGCTTCGTTATTCGATATAGCTCACTCTTTGTAGTAATAGGGTAGATGGTATTATACAGTCGGCACCGCCCGACTTTTGCCCTTCCTTATTGGTCTGTTTTAATTTTTTGCTGTTTTTTTTATGCCCTCCACCCTAGGATGGGGGTATACTAATTTCGTCATTCTGTTTGTAACACCTCGAAATATGCATCTAAGACCCAATAAAGTATTTATATTCTTGATCGTCATACCATTTTAAGTCGATCTAGCCATGTCCATCTGTCCGTCCGTCTGTCTGTCGAAAGCACGATTACTTCCGCAGGAGTAAAGCTAGGCGCTTGAAATTTTGCACAAATACTTTTTATTAAGTGTAGGTCGGTTGGGATTGTAAATGGGCCAAATCGGTTCATGTTTTGATATAGCTGCCATATAAACCGATCTTGGATCTTGAGCCTCTAGAGGGCGCAATTCTTGTCCGATTTGGCTGAAATATTGGAAGTGGTGTTTTGGTATCACTTCCAATAACTTTGCTAAGTATGGTTAAGATCGGTTCATAACCTGATATAGCTGCCATATAAACCGATCTTGGGTCTTGACTTCGTGAGCCTCTAGAGGGCGCAATTCTCGTCCGATTGAAATTTGACTGAAATTTTGCATGAGGTGTTCTGTGATAACTTCCAACAACGGTGCTAAGTATGGATTAAATCGGTCAATAATCTGGTATAGCTGCCACATAAACCGATCTTGAGTATTCACTTCTTGAGCCGCTAGAGGGCGCAATGAGATATTCTGTTATGACTTCCAAAAACTGTATAAGGTATGGTTTAAATCGGTTCATAACCTGATATAGCTGCCATATAAACGGATCTGGGATCTTGACTTCTTGAGCCTCTAGAGGGCGCAATTCTTATCCGATTTGGCAAAAATTGTGTACAACGGCTTCTCCCATGACCTTCAACATACGTGTCCAATATGGAATCGATCTATAGCTTGATACAGCTCCCATATAAACCGATCTCCCGATTTTGCTTCTTGAGCCCCTACGAGGCGCAAATGTTACCCGAATGGACTGAAATATAACACAATGTTTAGGATTCAATTGTTTGCCTTAGCATTGTATACCTTAAGCATTGTATACCTTAAAAGAGATACCACGCAAAGAACTCGACAAATTCACGGTGGAGAGTATATAAGATTCGGCCCGGCCGAATCACTTACTTGTTTTTTCTTTATCTGTGTCTCCCCCAGGAATATTTTTGTATCACAGCCAAAGATTTGCATTAAAATTCACAACGCTTGTCTTTGGTCTAAAAAAGTCATATGTGAAAAATTTCGCGATGGTTGGGTAACAAATGCGATTCCCACCTTAATTAAAAAACCGACACACTGTCTCGAAAGGGACACTGAAGGACATGTCACAAGCACAATTGTGTTACAGGATACATTTTTACGTCCTTGTGATAAATTCCATGTTCTTATTTTAACACTTTCATGCTAGGACCTAAAGTACACAACTGGATGCGTTACAAAGCACTACAACCAACTTTGAGTGTCGTGTTGGCAAGGGTTATCGTTAACTTACCGCCTTAATATTTCGCATTTTGCTTATTTAGATCAAAAGGAAAAAATGGAGGGTGTGCATTTCTAATACCATGGGACGGTATACATTATTTATACGATTCATAAATTCTAAATGTACATAGGTCACATATAGACCTACCTTCTTTAAATAAAAAAATGGATTTTTTTTACCCTCAAAAAGAAAAAATTTTGGTTAAAAACGTTTTATATAGTGCAGAAGTGGTAGTGAGACTGAAAAGCACTCCGCTCTAGTTTGAAAAAATGCACTGTCCCACCGTCTAATATTTTATGCAATGTGGCAATAGTAGAGTTTTTCTCCTAACCTTCGCTAAGCTAGAATCAAACAATTTAGACAAACAATTGACTCAAAATTTTCCTAATAAATGCCAAATAAATATGTATATAAAGTAAGCAGTTTCAACGGTATTCGAAAAGAACTAAAACAGCTATATAAACCGAAACAGAAAAAATTTGCGTTTATACCCTACACCACTACTGTGGTACAGGGTATTATAACTTAGTGAATTAGTTTGTAACACCCAAAAGGAAGAGAGATAGACCCATTGATAAGTATACCGATCGACTCAGAATCACTTTCTGATTCGATTTAGCTATGTCCGTCTGTCTGTCTGTCTGTCAGTCTGTCCGTCCGTCTGTCTGTCCGTCTGTCCATGTTAATTTGCGTACAAAGTACAGGTAGCAGTTTTCACCCGATCGTCTTCAAATTTGGTACAGGCATGTTTTTCGACCTAGAGAGGAAGCCTATTGAAATTGGAAAAAATCGGTTCAGATCTGTATATAGCTCCCATATATATGTTCGTCCGATTTTCAGTAATAATGCAATTAAATGTCATTTGTTAACCGATTCTCTCGAAATTTGGCAGGAAGAATTTTTTTACGACTGTCGACATTACTGGTGAATTTCATGGATATCAGTTCAGATTTAGATATAGCTCTCATATGTATATATCGGCCGATTTTCACTCCCCACTCCACTGCAAGCACATTTATTGACCAATCTTGCCAAAATAACGCACAACACTTTCCTCGATGACTACCACAATATACATAGAGTTTGGTCAAAATCGGTTTAGATTTAGATATAGCTCCCATATATATGTTCGTCCGATTTCCAGTAATATTGCTATAAAAAGGTCTTTTGTAAACCGATTTTCTCGAAATTCGGCAGGAGGGATTTTCTCTTAACTCTCAATATAACTGATGAATTTCATGGAAATCGGTTCAGAATTAGATATAGCTCTCATATATATATATATATATATCGCCCGATATTAACTTCTGGAGTCATAGCAAGCGCATTTATTGATCCATCTTGCCAAAATTTCGCAAAAAACTTTCCTCGACGACTGCCACAGTATCTAAGAAGTTTGCGCGAAATCGGTTCAGATTTAGATATATATATTCATCTAATTTTGAGAAATATGGCAAAAAAGTGATCATTTATTATCCGATTCTGTCGAAATTTTGATGGAAGGATTTTCTTTCTCAATATTACTGATGAATTTCATAGAAATCGGCCCAGATTTAAATATAGCTGTCATATATGTATATCGCCCGATTTCCACTTTAAGAGCCACGGCAAGAGCATTTATTGACCAATCTTGCCAAAATTTTGCGCAACGCTTTCCTCGACGACTACTATATTATCTGAGAAGTTGTTCTCGAAATCGGTTCAGAATTAGATATAGCTCCCATATATACGTTTGTCAGATTTTGTGTGATTTGCCATAATGTTGCCATTTGTCAATCGTAGTTTTTACAGTTTGAACATATTTGCTTGCCGAGGTTCATCAAAATGGGTTCAGAATTGGATATAGGTCCCACATTGTACTTATAGGGCAGGTGTAGGGTATTATACAGTCGGCACCGCCCGACTTTTGCCTTTCCTTACTGTTTTTTTTATTTTGGTATTCACAAACACACAATAGCCCATCTTTCCTTTAATAAACCAATTCTAAATTTAAAAAAGTTAGTATTGTTTTTACCCTTGTTTATCACCACAATAAAATAACATATCTCAACTCAACGAGCATAGACCCATAGAATGAATACCAAGCCAAAACCTTAGCCAACCACACTCAGAAAAACATTGATAACAAACGTGCTCATTTCGAGCAAATGTGCTCAAATTTGTACTAACTTCGGCTCTATGTGTGCAAATAGGGCGGTATATATGTCCACGGAAGCCACCGTGGCACAGAGGTCAGCCTATATGCCCGCCTATGACGCCCAGCGTCTGTGTTCAAAACCCGGCGCGAACAGCAGGAAAATTTTTAGCGGTGCTTGTCCCTTTACTAATGCTGGCTACATTTGCCATGTTAAAACTTCTCTACCAATTGGTGTCGCTATGCGACTCGCCGTTCGTACTCGGCATAAAACAAGAGGCCCCTTTGCATTGAGGTTGAACCTTAATCGGACTGCTCTCTTTGATATGAAAGAAGTATCGTGGAATGTTCGTGGATAATTTAGTATATACTAACCGAACCGGGCCCGCTCCGCTGCGTCTTCTTTAACTCTATTATATCTGCTAAGGTGGGGACTCTTCGCCCTGAATGTGGTTATCGAGTTCGTGCCACAATAGCCTATGTCCGCCTATGACGCTGAACGCCTTCGAATCCTGGCGGGAATATAGGAAACAATTTCAAGCGGTGGTTATACCTTCTTAATGCTGGCGACATTTGCAAGATACCATGCCATGAATGGTCATGTAAAAAATTGTTCCCAAAGAGGAGTCGCACTGTGGCATGCCGTTCGGACTCGGCTTTAAAAAAGATCCCTTATCATTGAGTTTAAACTTGAATCAGAAAGCACTAATTGATATGTGAGAAGTTTGCCCCTGCTCAGTTCCTGGGAAAATTTTTGCTCTACTTCCAAATACCTCTCTTTTGAGTCCTATATTTCCGGTTTAGGGGATATTTCGGGGGTAGGGTGGCCACCCAGACTCTTGGCTCTTAAAGTAAATATAAGCTTAGTGTTCTACTGTCAAATACATTTAATATGAGTCCCATATTGGCATGATCGGTAAATAAGTTCTGTATGAGACCCTGGGTGGATCCCAGGGTCCTTGTCCGGAAAATGAGAATCAATTTCGTACTCTACTCTCAAATATTGGGTTGCCCAAAAAGTAATTGCGGATTTTTTAAAAGAAAGTAAATGCATTTTTAATAAAACTTAGAATGAGCTTTCATCAAATATACTTTTTTTACACTTTTTTTCTAAATAACTGACTGAAGAAAGAATGCAATTACAGAGTCACAAGCTGTGAAAAATTTTGTCAACGCCGACTATATGAAAAATCCGCAATTACTTTTTGGGCAACCCAATAGCTTTTATATAAGTCACATATTACAATGGCCGGTAAATACGTCCGATTAAGGAGGCAATTTGGGGTGGGGCGGCTCTCCAAACACATGGCTCTTCAATTGGATATCAAATTCGTTGTATTTCCTCAATCATCTTTCGTTTGAGCTCTATATTGTCGTGATTGGTCTATATATCCATTTTCCGGGTTTTGGGCGACGCCTGAGACACCCGACCCCAACAATAGAAACGTTATTCTGTTAAAGGTGACTGTAAGAGTGCAAAAAAAATGTCCAAAGAATAGCATTACCAATTTCCAAGATCTAGTGTTTTTGAAAATTAGGGTAATGAGAAGTGTTTTTTTTTTGGGGAGGGATGGCACCTCAGACATTTAACAAAATTTATGATAATCGGTCCTTTAATTTTTGAGTTAATACGGATCAAACAAACAAACCGAGACCCACATAGTCGTGATTGGTTCATATGCCAATTGAGGGCGTTTTTGGGGGGTGGGGTGACACCCTATACTTCTATCTGATTTTGTATGACATATTCGTAATCTACTCCCGAATACCTGACATGAACGTCCAATATGTCTGTTTGGGTGAGTTTTGGGGTTGGATACTTGCACCTAAATTTTAATACGATATTCGTTTTCTAGTCTCAAATACTTTTTATTTGATACCCATATTGTGCTTATCGGTCCTCTTTTGGTTTTGAATGGCGTTTTTGGTGTAATGGGGAGGGTCTGCCCCCATTTTACATCAAAAACGTATGAAGTCTATGTTTCCTTCCAGACAAAGCTACACAATATGTGAAAAATTTATGAAAATCGGTCCTGCCGTTTTCGAGTCAATACGGAACAAAACAAACAAGCGGAGTCCCATATAGTCATGATTGGTTCATATGCCCATTTGGGTCGTTTTTGGGGGGTGGAGTGACCCCCTATACTTCAATATGATTTTGTATGCCAGATTCGTAATTACTCCCGAATACCTTTCATTTGAACCCCACATTGACCAATATGTCATTTTAGTGGAGTTTTGGGGTTGGGGCGGCCCGATGGGTACTTGGACTCAATTTTTAATACCGTATTCGTATTCTACTCTCCAACACCCTTCGTTTGATACCCATATTGTCCCGATCAGTCCACTTTCAATTTTGGGTGGTGTTTTTGGCATTAGGGGGAGGGTCCCCCCAGCGGTTCAGCCTTCTTTGAGTCTATACAGAACAAACAAACAAACCGATAAACAAAAAAAAAAAAACACAAATTGATTTTTATACACACCACCATAGGATGGAAGTATACTAATCTAGTCATTCCGTTTGTAACGGCTCGAAATATTCGTCTAAGACCTCATAATGTATATATATTCTTGATCGTCTTGACGTTCTAAGTCGATCTAGCCATGTCCGTCCGTCCGTCCGTCTGTCGAAATCACGGTAGCGGTCGAACGCGTAAAGCTAGCCGTTTGAAATTTAGCACAGGTACTTACTATTGATGTAGGTCGTTGGGGATTGCAAATGGGCCCTATTGGTTCAGATTAAGATATAACTCCCATATAAACCGACCTCCAGATTTGACTTCTTGAGTCCCTGAAAGCCGCAATTTTTGTCCGATTTGGCTAAAAACTTCCACATAGTGTTCTGTTATATCTTCGAACAGATGTGCCAAGTACGGTTCGAATCGGTCTATAGCCTGTTATAGCTCCCATATAAACCGATCTACCGATTTCACTTCTTGAGCCCTTCCAAGCCGCAATTTGTGTCCGATTTGACTGAAATTTGGCAAGCAGTGTTCTGTTATGACTTCCAACAACTATACCTAGTACGGTTCTAATCAGTCTATAACCTGAAATAGCTCTCATATAAACCGATCTCCCGATTTGACTACTTAAGCCCCTGGACGCCGTAATTTTTGTCGGATTTGCTTGAAATTTTGCATATGGTGTTCTCTTACGACTTCCACCAACTGCGCCTAGTGCGGTACACATCGGTCTATAACCTAATATAGCTCCATATAAACCGATCTCCAAATTTTACTTCCTGTGCCCCTGGAAGCCGCAATTTTTGTATCGGTCTATAACCTGAAGTAACTCCCAAATAAACCGTTCTCCCAATTTTACTTCTTGAGTCCTTAAAAGCCGCAATTTTACGATTTGGCTGAAATGTAGCATGTAGTGTTCTGTTACGACTTCCAACAACTGTGCCAAATACGGTCCAAATCAGCCTATAACCCGATATAGCTCACATGTAAACCGGTCTCCCTATTTGACTTCTTGAGTTCTTACAAGCCGCAATTTTTGTGTTGCAATCCCCAACGACCTACTTCCCGCCTGAGGATTGCAAAATCTACATCGTTTGGGTGCCGGGCCATAATGGAGTAAGGGGGAATAAAGAGGGCAGACGATTTGGCGGCGAAGGCCAGAGGACTGTCGTCAAAAAACTTGGTTAACCCGAAGCCTTTCAGGTCGACACAGTCCGAGTTAGGGACGTGGACGACGAATGCGCATGCAACCCTGTGGAACAGGGAAAAATCCTATGGGGGGATCGTGAGAAGACGAGGCTATTTCAGAAAGGAAGTAAGAAGGAGGTCAGTAGAGCAATTGGTGTCATAACGGGACATATAGGACTACGAGCTCACTTATGCAAAATCGGTTCGGCAAGTGATAGCATGTGTAGGGCATGCGGGGAAGATGATAAGACGTTGCAGCATTTCCTTTGTCATTGCCCGGCTTTCGCGTCTAACAGATACCAGCACTTAGGTGGGGACACAATACCAGACATGAACCAACTTAGGGGCGTGGCATGGAAAATAATTAAGGATATTTCCTAATTTAGATATTTTTTTCGAGGTTAGTTTTTCTTTAGTATTTATAGTGCGCAACAAGCCGATTACTAGCTTAGGTGTATGTCCACAGTAGCATGGGGCGGATTAACATCCGCACCCTTTTGTCAACATAACCTAACCTAACTTTCCACCTCCATGCTGGATTCCCAAGATTTGATCCGGCCAAACTTAGCACTTTTTTATAACCACCACCACAGAATGGGGGCAAACTAATCTAGTCATTCCACATGTAACACCTCGAAATATTGATCTGTGACTCTAGAAAGTATATATGTATATCCCATTGTGGTGTGTATAATAAAGAAATGCTGATCAGTGGAGAACCCACGTCCCTGAAGTCTTGATTCTTTAAACCCCGTTTTTATAAAGAAATATTTATTTTAAAAATTATTAGGGTGTAGCAAAGCATTTCGGAACGTTTGGTTTAATATATTATTTATTTTGAAACTATTTTAGCATGTAGATTATGTCTCTGACTGCTATTCATCATAGAATCATCAAATAAAAAGTTTTCATTTAAGGATTACACTCAGTTGGGCTGAACATTTCATTATCGCCGTAAGTCCATGTTACATCATTGGTCATAACCATTTATACTAAATGTTTAAGAACTAAAAGCGAACAAAAAGTCTCTTTTTGGCTTATTCATTTTCTGCCAAAGGCAATCAGTAACTGATAGGGGACGGGAAATTTTATATTATAATCAGCGTTATCTATAGGCCAGCCTAAACTTTTCAAAGTCATTGACATTAAATCGTCTAAGTAATCCTTATGCAGCGATATGGGTATACGGTCCAGAAACGGATTCACGGCTTTCATGTTGACTACAACGCAAACATAAATATAGGAAATTTTGTACAATTTACCAAAAAATTTCTATTGAACTCACCTTTAAATGTCTCCAGACTACCATAGTCGAATACCTTGCTCTGCACATTGACACTTAAATCACGGAATCCAACTTCTGCCATTAATTGAGCAAAGTCTTTAGTTGGTTGTTGCCAATGCTGGATAGGCACTGGTATCAATGTATCCAGCTCGTTCATATACTCTGCCCATTTATCCATTTGGCTTAGTAATTTGTAGCCATCGAGTATTGGATGAGATGCTAGTTGTACTAAAAGACAATCACCACCGTTTACGCGCAGTAAATTGGAAATATTTTTCAGGCATTGCCTATTTAAAAAGGCTAGTTAGAATAAACAAGTAAAGTTCGGACGGGCCGAATCTTAGGAACCCACCACCATGGATTCTGCTACAAATTTATGAAAAATAAATTTAGTTGAAGGGCATAATTTTATTCTACATACCAAACTTCTGTCAAACCAGCACAAATTAAAGCTTCTACGAACCGAACAAGGATAATTGAGATACCGGTTTATAGGGGAACTATATCAGGTTATAGACTGATTTGCCACAGTTGTAGGAAGATTACTAAATGCAAAATTTCAGCCAAATCGAACAAAAATTGCGGCTTGTAAGGGCTCAAGAAGTCAAATCGGTATATCTGTTTATGTAGGAGCTATTTAAGGTTATAGACCTATTTGGACCGTACATGACACAGTTCTTGAAAGTCATAACAGATTACCACATAAAAAATTTCAGCCAAATCGGAAAAAGTGCGGCTCTCAAGGACTCAAGAAGTTTAGTCGGGAGATCTGTTTACATGGGAGCTATATCAGGTTATAGACCGATTTGGACCGCACTTGACAAAGTTGTTGGAAGTCATAACAAAACGCTACGTACAAAATTTCAGCTATATCGGACAAAAATTCGGCTTATAAGGGCTCAAGAAGTCGAATCGGGAGATCGGTATATATGGAAGCTATATCAGGTTATGAACCGATTTGGACCGTACTTGGCACAGTTGTTGGAAGTCATAACAAAAAACTACACACCAACTTTGAAAGAAATCGGACAAAAATTGCGGCTTGTAAGGGCTCAAGAAGTCAAGCCTGGAGATCGGTTTGTATGGGAGCTATATCAGGTTATAGACCGATTTGGACTGCACTTGGCACAGTTGTTGGAAGTCATAGCAGAACACCACATGGAAAATTTCAGCCAAATCTGATGAAAACTGCGGACAAATACTCCCAGGGGCTCAAGAGGTTAAATCGTGAAATCGGTTTATATGGGAGCTATATCTAAATCTGAACCGATATGGCCCATTTGCAATCTCCAACGATCAATAGTTAGTATATGTGCAAAATTTCAAGCGGTTATCTCTACGTGTTCGACCGCTATCGTCATTTCGACAGACGGACGGACATGGCTAGATCGACTCAGAACTAGAGCTGGCAAACTATCGATAATCTCAACATTCGATATTTTCTATAATTTTTAATAATAAATATCTATATTTCAAACGAATAGGAAAAGTGAAAATCTCCTATCGATCTCATATAAAGAAATATCAAAGCACAGACCAAATAAAACCACGGTTAATAAAGTCAGTTGGAATTCATGAGTGAAATGTTAGTCTAATCGGATGAAAATTGCGCCCTCTGTAGGCGCAATGTATCTTAAAGAATACATTCAGTGTGGAATTACTTATTTTTGTTTAGTTATGCAATCCATCAGAAAAATATCAATCGATATTCAGTAAAAATATTAAATATCGATAGTGCCATCGATATTTTCCCAGCTCTACTCAGAACGTCGATACGATCAAAAATATATAAATTTTATGGGTTCTTAGACGAATATTTCGAGATGTTACAAACGGAATAACCAGATTAGTATACCCCCATCCTTTGGTGGTGGGTGTAAAAAAAATCACTACTATATAAGTGAATGTGTGGCTTACCTTTGATTTTCAACCCACATCATTGCGTAAAAGGAAACCACATGATCAAATTGTTCTTGAAGATCGCTGGGAAGATTCAATTGAGTGGCCATATCCAAAACTCTAAACTCTGTACCTTTAATGTGTCCATATTGGTCGCTGGCAGACTTGACCATTTTCGGATTAATATCGGAACACACTAGCCTATGAAAATTTTTAGGCATTCGGGGATATATGAAATCCATGAGAACGTCTCCAGAACCAGAACCCAAATCAATTAACGAATCACTGCCATCATAGCGCCATTTCATTTTCGGTGCATACTCAGCAATAATGATCTCCGAGTCATGCCGTTGCACCTCATTGGCCTTCTTATACAAAGCTGGATTATTCATGTTTAATTGTTTGAAGACTATTTGGCCAAGAAAAGAAAATTCCAATGATGCTTTCAAAATGAGAAGTTAAAATATAATATGATACATTTTTTGGCAAACCTTCTTCTGACACCTGATGTTGACTGATAATTAAGTTTATTACGTTTATTATAATTATGTTTATTTATGAAGCTTATCATATCTACCTGCCAAAACTTGTTTACAAGCACGCATTACACAATGTTAGAGACGAAATATGACGTAATATAAACGGTAATGATTACACCAGATAATTTTGCTCAAAAAATTCAATATTTGGAACACAATTTCTATATAAAGTTCTATACTTAACTCCTAAAATGTATGTGAAAATTGTTATTTCCCTGCAATTACACCCAAAGAAAGTTCTAAATGAAAACATAACAAAACAGTTTTCTGTATAAATAGAAAATCTGCTAAAATGGGACAACAGAAAATTTTTTTGTTAAAACAGCAAACATTTTCTGCTGTTTTCAGATGGTAAAAAGTTGGAAAAACTGCAAAACTTTATATATAACACAATTTTAGATCAATATCGTAAATATTAAAGGAATTTCCCTAACAATTAAATTAACTATTAAAATCATATTTGTGATTTAAACAAAACCAACATATACGCCTAAAACTAAGAAAAACTTATATTTATATATAAAGTAAATGTTCAGTTACTGTTTAGAAAATCAGATCAGCAGACTAATTTCTCTGGGTGTGGTGTTAAAAACGTCAGTAAACAAGTAAAAAGGCTTTGAGTTCGGCCGGGTCGAACTTTGGATACCCACCACCTCGGGTATATATGTAAACCACCTTTCGCCAAAATCCGGTGAAAAATGTATACCTTATGTCCCATAGCAGCGTTATCGAAATATGTTCCGATTTGGACCTAATACTAAAAAGTACAAGTCATTGTTCAATTGTGTATACCAAAATATTGGACTTTTTAGTAGCTATAACAAAAAATAAACCAAGCTGAACCATGAACGACATGGATGTCGAGAAGCCTAACATAAGTCGATGTGTCAAATATCAGTGAAATCGGACAAAAAATGGGAGCTGTATCCAAATCTCGACGGATCTGGGCCAAAATGAAGAAGGATGTCGAAGGTCCAAACATAACTCACTGTTCCAAATTTCGGCGACATCGGACAAAAAATGCGCCTTTTTGGGTCCAAAACCTTAAATCGAGAGATCGGTCAATATGGCAGCTATATCCAAATCTGGACCAATCTGGGCCAAATCAAAGGAGGATGTCGAAGGGCCTAACACAACTCACTGTCCCAAATTTCGGCGACATCGGACAATAAATGCGCCTTTTATGGGCCCAAAACCTTAAATCGAGAGTTCGGTCTATATGGCAGCTATATCCAAATCTGGACCCATCTGATCCAAATTGAAGAGAAATATCGAAGGGCCTAACACAGCTCATTGTCCCTAATTTCAGCAAAATCGGATAATAAATGTGGCTTTTATGTGCCTAAGACCCTAAATCGGCGGATCGGTCTATATGGCAGCTATATCCAAATCTGCACCGATCTGGGCCAAATTCAAGAAGGAGGATCTCAAAGGGCCTAACACAACTCACTGTCCCAAATTTCAGCATAATCCGGCGGATCAGTCTATATGGAGGCTATATTAAGATATAGTCCGATATAGCCCATCATCGAACTTAACCTGCTTAAAGACACAAAAAAAAATCTTTGCAAAGTCTCAGCTCAATATATCTATTTTTAAAGACTGTAGCGTGATTTTCACAGACAGACGGACGGACATGGCAAGATCGTCTTAGATTTTTACGCTGATCAAGAATATATATACTTTATATGGTCGAAAATGGATATTTCGATGTGTTGCAAACGGAATGACAAAATGAATATGCCCCCATCCTTCGGTAGTGGGTATAAAAATTTAAAACATTTTGTGGATTGAGAAAGTTTGTAAGAAAATGCCCACTAACATGGGTTGAGGGGTATACTAATCTAGTCATATCTTATGAAACACCACGAAATAATGATTTGCGACCCTATGAAGTACGTATATTCCTGATCATCTTGGCATTCTAGGTTGATCTAAACATGTCCATCCGGTCTTCTGTCGAAATCACAATACGGGTCGAAAAAAAAATATATATATACACTTCAAATTTTGCACAAATAATTCTTTTTGATTTAGGTCATTGGGGAGATCGACTCAATTCTCCCATATGAACCGATCTCCCCGATCTTGAGCCCCTGGAAGCCGCAATTTTTTATCCGATATGGCTACAATTTTGCACGTGGTATTCTGTTACGACTTCCAATAGCTGTGTCAAGTACGATCCTAATCTATCAAAACCAGATATATAGCTACCATATATACTATCTCCCAATAAGTCTCCTACTACCTTAAGAAACTTCAATTTTTGGCTGGATGGACAGAAATTTTGTACGTAAAGACTTAGTTCAACTAAGTCCATTTGTATAAATTTGTAGTAAAACCCATGGTGGTGGGTTCTCAAGAGTAGGCCCTGCCACGTTTTTACTTGGTTTTACCATTACCAATTCAAAACAACAGTATAGTGACCGCAACGACTTTCCTGATATGAGGAGATAAGAACAGGTTATTAAATACTAAATCGGGAGCCAAATTGGCGTCAATTTAAGCAAGACATCTTTCCAAATCATAGGTTTTTGCATATAAAATTTCTTTGTTAAACGAGCATTTTTTTAAATCAAAACAAGTAAAAACGCATTAAATTCGGCCGGGCCGAAATTGAGAAACTCACCACCATGGATATATATCTCATAAATATTCCTTAAAACTCGATAGATGTTGCATCCATTTATGAACCCAAAGAAGGCAGCTACGTACATATGTCCAAATATGACCTTATCTGAACCATACTCGGCACAGATGTATAGGGGTCTAGCACAACTTACTGCTTGGAACCTCAGCGAAATTTGCCCAAAATGCTAAAATAGGGCTATGCCCAAGTATAGTGTGATCTAGCCCATACCCAGCACAGATGTTTAGGGACCTAGCGTAGCTCACTGTGTCAAATTTAAGGGCAATCTGTTAAAAATGCGCCTTCTATAGGACCGAAACATTGAATTGGGGATCGGTTTATATCGCAGGGGGATGGGGGGATTGTGGACTTAGAGTTTCTAAGGCACTAAAAACTATCGTACGTGTGCTGCAACAAGCATAATGCTTTTAGGTTTTATGGTTTGATAACCCGTAGTAAAAAATTTATTCAAGTGGACAGATAGAACGGGTTTGTACAATTCACTCAAACACAACTAACAATATGATAATAAATAATTGATGAAGTTCAATTTCTTTCTCCTCTGCATAGGGTATAGAAATCAACGTAAACAAACTGAAAAAATGGTCCAAATATAATTTGTAAAATAAAAGTTATACCCTTTACAAGCCGAATTTTAAACAAGACTGAAGTTGGATTAAGCTCTACATCGTAGTAAATATAAATACAAAGTAGTAAACATAAATACAATACAAATAAAGTCAATGAAGAGAAAAAAAACAAGTAAAAACGTTCTATGTTCGGCCGGGTTGAATCTTATATACCCTCCAAAATTGATCGCATTTGTCGAGTTCTTTTCCCGGTATCTCTTGTCAGGCAATCAAAGGATAAAAGAAAAAAATTGTTATGCTATGGGAGCTATATCAAGTTATTGTCCTATTCGGACCATAGTTGGATTGAATGTTGGAGGCCATAGCAGAAGCCTTTGTACAAAATCGGATAAGAATTGCACCATCTAGAGGCTCAAGAAGTTAAAATCCCAGATCAGGTTTATATGACAACTATATCAGAGTATGGACTTATTTGAACCTTACTTGGAACGGTTGTTCGAAGTCATAACAAAGTATGTCATGCAAAATTTCAGCCAAATCGGATAAAAATTGAGCCATCTAGTGGCTCAGGAAATCAAGATCTGAAATCGGTTTATACGAGAGCTATATGAGGTTATGAATCGATTTGAACCACACTTGGCACAGTTATTGGAAGTCATAAAAAAACACGTCACACAAACTTTCAACCAAATCGGATAAGAATTGCGCCCTCTAGAGGCTCAAGAAATCAATATACCAGATCGGAACCTATATCAGTTTATGAATGGATTTGAACCATACTTGGCACTGTTTTTGGGACTTCCATAACAAAACACGTCATGCAAAATTTTAGCAAAATCGAATAACAATTGCGCCCTCTAGTGGCTGAAGAAGTCAAGAATTGCGCCCTCTAGAGGATCAACAAATCAATTAACCAGATCGGATCCTATATCAGTTTATGAATCGATTTGAGATCCGTTTAAACCATATTGGTCCATGTTTAGCTACCATATTAACCAATCCCGGATCTTGTCTTTTGCGCTTCTGTAGGGCCCATCGTATAAGAATACGATTTAGCTAAAATTGCATGAAATGTTTTGTTTTGATTTTTAACAATTGTGCCATGGATGGTTGGAATCGGTTCATAACCTTACAAAGATGCCATGTAAACCGGTTCATAACTTTATATAGATGCCATACAGATTTGACTTTTGAATCTTTAGAAAACACAATTGCCACCCGATTTGACTGAAATTTGGCACATTAAGTATACGACTTCGAATAACCGTGCCAAGTACGGTCCAAATTTGTTTTTAACCTTGTATAGCTGCCTTATAAACTGGTCTTCACATTTGGTTTCTTGAAGCTCTAGAAGGTGCAATTACCAATCGATTAGAAATTTGGCAAATTGTAAATTTTGCCCATAAACATCCCATTAAAGAACAGGGGCAAACTTCTCACATATCAATGAGTGCAGTCCGATTCAAACTTAAGCTCAATGATAAGGGGTCTCTTTTTTATAGCCGAGTCCGAACGGCGTGCCACACCCCTTTGGAGAGAAGTTTTACATGACATAGTACCTCACAAATGTTGCCAGCATTAGGAGGGGAAAACCACCGCTGAAAATTTTTTCTGATGGCCTCGCCAGGATTCGAACCCAAGCGTCATAGGCGAATATGCTAACCTCGGCGCTAATGTAGCCTTAGAAATTTGTCATATAAACTTTTATAATGACTCCCAACAGCCTTGCCAACTGTGACCCAAATCGGTTCATAACCTGTTATAGCTCCCAAACAAACTGAAATTTAATTTTTTATGATTTCTATCCGCCGTGGCAAGTACGATCCAAATCGGTCCATATCTTTGTATAGCTCACATGCGATCCATGGTGGAGGGTGTATAATATTCGGCCCCGCCGAACTTATCACGCTTTTATTGGTTCTTATTTAATGTTTCCAACAAACATATTTTTACAATTTTGGAGATAATGCTTTAAGAGCTCAAGGTTTGACCTTGTCCTACATAAATGCCACACTTAATTTATGAGATGTTATTGGAGTAGTGTATACTGTAAACGGAGAAACTCAAGTAAAAACACATTAAGGTCAGTCAAGCCGAACTTTGTTTACTCACCACCATGGACTTTTTATACCCTCCACCACAGGATCTGGGTATATTAATTTGGTCATTTCGTTTGTATTTCATTGAAATACTCGAATTGATCTGAGGCCCGTCTTTATCCTTACGCTAACTTTCGTAAGGATAAAGACGCTTGATCTTATATATAAAAATCAAATTATGTTTGTTTGTATGTATGTTTGTGTGTTCCTTATAGACTCAGAAACGATTTTTATTGAAATTTTCGCAGATGGTGCATAATGATGCCGTGGTGAAAATAGGGTACTAAAATTTTTGATATCTGAAGGGGGGGCGGACCCTCCCCCTTACCCTAATTTTCAGAAACGCCAGATCTCGGAGATGGGTGGTGCGATTTAAGCGAAATTTTGTGTGCACTCATATAGTACCATAAAACTAAAAATTTCGTATCCAAATTTCGGATGGGTTGCCTAGGGGGCCGCCCCCACCCTAAAACCTACCAAACATATATTTAGACCAATCACGACAATATGGGACTCAAATGAAAGGTATTTAGGATAAGAAAACGTATCTGATATCCAATTGTCCGACCAAGTGCTAGGGGGACCACCCCAAGCCCCAAAACACCCCTAAATCGGACATATTTACCGACCATGGCAATATGGGACTCAAATGAAAGGTATTTGCGAGTAGAATACGAATCTGATACCCAAATGTGGGACCACGTTTCTGGGGGTCCACCCCTTTCCCAAAACACCCCCCAAACAGGACTTATTTACTGACCATGGGAATATGGGGCTTACATAAAAGGTGTTTGAATGTGGAATACGAATCTGATATCCAAATATGGGACCAAGTTTTTTGGGGGGCCGCCTCCATCCCCCGATGGGGACAAATTTACGACCATAGCAATATGGGGCTCAAATGAAAGGTCTTTGGGAGTAAAGCACGAATTTGATATCAATATTCGCCAAAAGTGTCTATGGGGCCGCCCCACCCCCATAACACCACCCAAATAGTAAATATTTGCTGTCTATTGCAATATGAAGCTCAAATAAGAGGGTTTTTTAAAGTGGAACACGAATCCGATATATATTTTCAATGCCAACTCACTGAGTGGCCGCCCATCCCACAAAACACCCCCCAAGCCGGTCATGTTTGCCGACTATGGAAATATGGGGCTCAAATTAAAGGTACGTGGGAGTAGACCACGTATCTGATATCAACATTAGGGGCCAACTGTCTTGCTCACCAAGACAATTTGGACAGAGTGGGACTAAATATTCATAGTTTTTAGGGCCAATACCTCAAACCGGACATATTTGCTGACTTTTGCAATAAGGAGTTTAAATGAGATTAGAAAACGAATTTGATATCCAATTTTGAGGGCAATAGCAATATGGGGTTCAAATAAATGATATAAATATATATGAGAATAGAGCACGTTGCTGATATTTTTTCCGGGCTTAGTGTTTGGGGGACCACCCCTATCCCGAAATACCCGTCAATGAAAGGAATTGGTGGGTAGAGGAAGAAATGATACCCACTTTCGGGATCAATTTTCTGGGGGTCTACCCCTTTCCCAAAATACCCCACAAACAGCAATTTTTTATTGACCATCACAATATGGGGCTCAAATAAAGGTATTTGGGAGTAGAGTACGAATTTGATATCCAAATGTAGGACCATGTATTTAGGGCATCACCCCTTTCCCAAAACACCCCCAAAGGAAAAACAATTTCGACCATGCCAATATGTAGCTCAAATGAAAGGTATTTGAGATTAGAAAAAGAATTTGATAACCTATTTTGGGACCATATGTTTGGGGGACGCCTCATCCTGTAAACTCCTCTTAAGCCAATGGCGATATGGGGTTTAAATAAATGGTATTTGGGAGAAGAGCACGATGCTGATATTTTTTCAGGGCCAAGTATCTGGGGGACCACCTCTCCCCCAAAAACACTACTAAATCAGACATCATGAGAATATCGGGCTGAAATTAAGTATTTTAAGAATGGAGTATACCTTACATCCAAACTTAAAAACGTAGACCAATAAAGATCAGATAAAGGCACCTATATTGTTAAACTGTTGGTCAAGCGATATACTATTTTCGTTGTATGGTATTTCACTAAAAGCTCTTTAATTGTCGAAAATAAATATTCCAAGGAAACTTTTGTTCTATATAAAGTAAAAGAAGGCGCAGCGAAGCGGGCCCGGGTCAGCTAGTTAAATATATAAAAAAATTGTGTCGGCCTTTACAGAAAAACCGTGCAAAAATCTTCACACATACCAGATTGGGCCCGGCCGAACTTAGCACAATTTTACTTGTTTCGGTTGTTCTCGTTGTTTATTTGTTTTCTGAATAGGGGCAACCCCAATTTTGGTTGACGTTATTAACCGGTAATACTACTATTGACGGAATCCCAAATATAAACAAAAACTCTCGTAGAAATAATTCTAATTGAACCATCACTTTACTCGCCTGACCCGTTTACCATGCAATACTCATATTTAACTTTGTTCTAAAGAAAACGAATACGATAAGTTTCGTACGCTAACCATGGTTAAGGGAATGTATGATTTGGCCTGAATTATTTAACGCCTACAAACATATATTTCTTTAATCTTAATTGGACAAACAATCAACAAATTTTAAGCTTTGCCAAATTAGAAACTGATAACCTATTTATACCTATTTGAAGTGTCATTCACCTTCTGTCCAAACGCGTCTAAATATTACGTAAATAAAAAGATTATTTTTACCCTACACCACTAATATGGAACTGAAGTGGATTTCTTTGTATCACCCAAATGAAAAAAGTATATACCATATTGTAGTATACCGATCGACTCAGATAAACTTCATGACTTGATTTAGCCGTATCCGTCTGATGATTTAGCCGTATCCATCGGTCTTTATGTCTATGTATAAATCTGATAAAAGTGGGCACCACTCAAATTGCTTTTTTTGAGCCATATCACGCACATTTATTAAACATTCTCGTATAATTTGGCACAGTAAGTCTATTCTTCGGCGCATCCATAATTACACCCTTCACCATAGGATGGGGGCATACAAATTTCGTAATTCCGTTTGTAACACATCGAAATATTGATCTGAGACACAACAAAGTAAAGTGTGATTTTTTAAGAGCTATAGGAAAGTTTTCAAATCAGAAAAATGCATGAAATCTTTATTTGAATCGATAATACAGTCCATATAAATGTTTGAAGATTATTTCACTAAAAATTGCGATCATCACCTCACCCTTGAAATGTAAATGTAACCAATCAGAAGCCATAATAAATCTGAATCGATTTCGACCAAAATCGCTTCACATTGTAAAACTCATAAAAGAAGACATTATGCAAAATTTTGAGAAACTCTTTTAAGAAATGCCCTAATAAAGGTCCAGAAGGGAAAGGTACAAATATTTATGCTTTATATAAATCTGAATCGATTTCTATGAAATTCAATAGCAGTGTCGAGAGTCTAAGGAAAATCGTTAATGCCAATTTTTTGTGAAAATAGGTTGACAAAGTATGACATCATTGTTATATTAGTCAAAATTGGACGAACATATATATGGGAGCTATATACAAATTTGAACCAATTTTTTTCCAATTTCAATAGGCTTCGTATCCAGACCTAAAAAAGATGACTGTATCAAATTTGAAGACGTTTGGATGGAAATTGCGACCTGCGAACTTTGAACACACATTTACAAGGACAGACTGACGGACGGACAGACGGGCATAGCTAAACCGAATCAGCAAATGATTCTGAGTCGATCAGTACTCTTATCAATAAATCTATCTCTCTATCTTTTGGGTGTTACAAACAAATGCACTAAGTTATAAAACCCTGTAGCACAGTAGTGGTGTCAAGAGGAGGCCACCTTAGCGCAGAGGTTAGCATGTCCGCCTATGACGCTGAACGCATGGGTTCGAATCCTGCCGAGAACATCAGAAAATTGTTTAGCGGTGGTTTTATCCCCTCCTAATGCGAGCGACATTTGTGAGGTACTTTGCCATGTAAAAATTTCTCCTCAAAAGAGGTGTCGCTCTGCGGCACGCCGTTCAAACTCGGCTATAAAAAAGAGGTCCCTTATCATTGAGCTTAAAATTTAATCGGACAGCACTCAATAATGGAATGTTCATGGGGTGGTGTAGGGTATAATTATGTACCATTTTAATTTCCTTCTGTAAAAACACATGCAACTTTTTTTAAAAGATGGATATGCTTTACTCTAAATTCAAATTAGTCATATTGAAACCTTTAGTGTGAAATATTTATTTTCTGCCATAAGCAACTAACAATTTGTAAGGAGAGGGAAATTTATAGCGATATTCCGCACTGACATTTGGCCAATGCAAACCTTCCAAAATCATAGACATCACATCATTCATATACTCATCATGCAATGAATCGGGTATACGAACCAGAAATGGATTGACGGCTCTCATATTGGCTAAAATGCATAACATCGTATTTAGTGTATAAAATAAAAATTAAGAATTTACGTTTACCTCTAAAATTTTCCAAACTTCTAAAGTCAAATATTTTATCCAGCACATCGACTGTGTATCCATGAAAACCCGCTTCTGCCATAAGACATTCGTATTCTCTTGCAGGTCGAAGGGAATGTTGAAGGGGCATCGGTATCAAAGAATCCAGATCAGACATATATTGCGACCACTTTTCCATTTGTCCGACTAATTTGTAGCCATCCATTGCTGGGTAGGAAGTTAGAGCCACTAAAAGACAGTCACCACTATTTGGCCGCAACAAATCGTAAATATTCCTTAAGGCTTGTCTGCTTGTTGCACGATTTCGAAAGAGTTATCTTCGTTAATAATTTTATATACCCTCCACCACCGAATCTTATATACCCTCCACCATGGATCGCATCTGTCGAGTTCCTTGCGCAGTATACCTTTTTAGGCTTACAAAAAATAATGAACAAGGAAGAAGGAGGAGGAAGAGCTATATCAAGTTATAATCCGATTCGGGGCTTAGGAAGCACAATCGGAAGATCGGTTTATATGGGAGCTGTATCAAGCTATAGATCGATTCAGACCATATTGCACACGTATGTTGAAGCCCATGGGAGAAGCCGTTGTACAAAATTTGTGCCAAATCGGATGAGAATTGCGCTCTCTAGAGGCTCAAGAAGTCAAGATCCCAGATCGGTTTACATGGCAGCTATATCGTGGTATGGACCGATTTAGACCATACTTCGCACAAATGTTGGAAGTAATATCAAAACACTACGTGCAAAATTTTAGCCAAATCGGATAAGAATTTCGCCTTCTAAACGCTCTAGAAGTCAAGACCCAAGATCAGTTTATAAGGCAGCTATATCAGATTATGAACCGATTTGAACCATACTTAGCACTGTTGTTAGAAGTGATATCAAAACACTACGTGCAAAATTTCAGTCAAATCGGACGACAATTGCGCCCTCTAGAGGCTCAAGAAGTCAAGACCCAAGATCGGTTTATATGGCAGCTATATCAAATCATGGACCAATTTGGCCCATTTACAGTCCCAACCGATCTACACTTATAAGAAGTATTTGTGCAAAATTTCAAGCGCCTAGCTTTACTCCTTCAAAAGTTAGCGTGTTTCGACAGACAGACGGACGGACGAACAGGCGGACAGACGATGTCACATAATCGAACTCACCCTTCAGATCGCTGGGAAGTGTTTTTGTCGTAGAAATATCCAAAGTCCGAAACTCCATTTCTCTTATATGACCATACTGCTTTTGGCATAATTTACCATTTTATGAATTATGTCAGAACATACCAACCTTTGGAAATTCTTCGGCATGATAGGATATACAAAATCCATGAGAACATCTCCGGACCCTGAACCTAAATCTATTAAGGAGTCACAACCATTTTTACGCGATAGAATTTTCACTGAATATTCTTTCCGAATCATGTCTTTGTACATCGTTGTTCTTTTTATAGAAATCTGGCTGAATCATTTTTCAAGATCGGTTTACATGGCAGCTATATCAGGTTATAAACCAATTTAAACATGGTTAGATTAGGTTTAAGTGGCAGTCTGCCATCAGACTCACTTAGACGTTTTCGTCCATTGTGATACCACAGGAACAGAAGAAGGAAGATGCCTTCTAGTTCCTACCTTTGAACCATCCAGGTCGCTTTACAAAGCCCAATAACTTGCGAATGTTCACATCCACTAAATCAGACAGGTTCTAAAAGAAATGAGAACCTAATGTGGAACTCCTTCTGACAGTTCGGGACACACACACACAGAAGGTGTTCTGTAGTCTCTTCTTCTTCGATGTTCTCACAGCTTCTGCAAAAGTCGTTGCTGGCAACCTTCAGTATGTCGCCATGTTTTTTGATTAGACGGTGACCTGTCATGACGGACACAATGACTGAGAAGTCTGTTCTAGCCAATGACCGCAAAGCGATATACCTCTTCAAATCCAGATTGGGCAACATAGTTTTGGAATACTCACAGCCCCCTCTTTGTGACCATCTATCATTGGTTGTCCTTCGGGACTGGTCCTGAAAACCATTTAAACCATACTTGAAACAGTTGTTAGAAGTTATAACAAAACACTTCATGCTAAATTTCATCCAAATCGGATAAGAATTGCGCCCTCGAGAGGCTTAAGAATTTAAGATACCAGATCGATTTATATGACAGCTATATCAGGTTATGTACCGATTTGCACCATACTCAGCACAGTTGTTGGAAGTCATAATAAAACACTTCATGCTAAATTTCAGCCATATAAGATGAGAAATGCGCCCTCTTGCGGCTCAAGAATTCAAGATCCAAGATCGGTTTATATAACAGCTGTGTCATGTTATGGACCGATTCAGACCGTACTTGGCACAGTTGTTGGAAGTCATAACAAAACACCAAATCGGATGAGAATTGCGCTCTCTAGTAACTCAAGAAGTCAAGACCTAAGATTGGTTTATATGGCAGCTATATCAAAACATGGTCCGATATGGCCCATTTCCAATCCCAATCGACCTACACTAATAAGAAGTAATTGTTCCAAATTTTAAGTACCTAGTTTTACTCCATAGAAAATTAACGTGCTTTCGACAGACAGACGGAAGGACGGCCTTTGCTAGATCGAATATTTCGGGCTTTAACAATGGGAATAAATAAATTAGTATACCCCCATCCTATTGTGGAGGGTATTAAACTTATTCAACTAAATGCGATCTTCTACCATTGACTGGAGGCCATCTATTTACCCTAAATTCACAAACAATTCAGTTTCAGTGTTTTCAATAACTAAAATGCCTCACTTTATGCCATTGACTTTTAAATTGCGAGGTAGGGGTTCTGGAACAGTGCATCATCGAAAGCAAATGGAACACCCGAGCAAGTATCATAAAAATATACTTGTCTAGCACAAACATTTGTAAGGCCTTATATTCTTTGAGGGGGCTCAGCGATACTTGTAAATATTTCAGCAATGAACAACCTATTCTGAAGAGCTGTGTTCTTGCCTCGAACAATAAAGACCACACACTTAAAAGAGCCGAGCCCTTACATATTCCGCCACTGTTGAAAAGTATTATGTAAATACAAATGTTTCCATTACAACAGTTTTGAAATGACACACACCATAAATTGATATAATCGAGCATTTAGTATTGATGTAGCCCTCTGCGAAGTAATACACCGTAAAGCAAACTAAAAAATTGAAAAACAATATCAAAATAAACGAAGTATTGAAGTTTAAAAATCAAAGACATTTTTTTATGAAAATTCAAACAGTTGCAAAGAAATATAAATCGGGAATCTTAATGTGTATGTGAGTACTTGAACTGGAAACGATAATAATTCAATCAAATACCTGCTGTTGAAGACATGTACTTTGCTTTTTATGTATGTTTGCAAGCTAGAACTATAGAATTGCATTTGAATATAATGAGCAGGGTAATGAGTAATAAGAGGAAATTTTTGAACTGTTGGAACAAAAAAGGGATGTGCTGTGTATTCAAATGAAATGGTTGAATTAAGCGAAATTTTGACTTCAGATTGTCTATAATGTGGGAATATCGTTGACGATGTTATTGGGTTGCCCAAAAAGTAATTGCGGATTTTTCATATAGTCGGCGTTGACAAATTTTTTCACAGCTTGTGTAATTGCATTCTTTCTTCTGTCAGTTATCAGCTGTTATTTTTAGCTTGCTTTAGAAAATAGGTGTAAAAAAAGTATATTTGATTAAAGTTCATTCTAAGTTTTATTAATAATGCATTTACTTTCTTTTAAAAAATCCGCAATTACTTTTTGGGCAACCCAATACATCAAAACTTTAAATACAATAATAACGACTTACCCGAACAGTTATCATCTTGTGTGGCACACATGTATATATGCAGATGATATCCAGGTCTATTATGATAGCCCTAAAGAAAGTCTTGAAGAACATGTTAGGATAACAAACCATTTCCACCATCATAGGATTTTGTGGTAATGTTGTAATCTCACTACAGCCTTCAAAAATGCATATATTGAGCTAAAAGTTGCCACATAAGCGTATTTTTATACCCACTATCATGACAATCCACTAGTCATTCCGTTTGTAACCGTCCGTCTGTCGAAATCACGATAGCGGTCGAACGCGTAAAGCTAGCCGCTTGAAATTTTGCACAGATGCTACTTATTAATGTAGGTGGTTGAGCATTGCAAATGGACCATATCGGTTCAGTTTTGGATATAGCTCCCTTATAAACCGATATCCCGATTTGATTTTTTGAGCCACTCGAAGCCACAATTTGTGTCGGATTTGGCTTCAATTTTGCATACGGTGTTCTGTTACGACTTTCATCAACTGTACCAAGTACGATCTAATCCAGTCTATAATCTTATATAGCTTCCATATAAACAGATCTCCCGATTTGACTTCTTAAGCCCCTGGAAGCCTCAATGTTCATCCGATTTGGCTGAAATTGTGCACAAAAAGTTCTGTTATGACTTCCAACAACTGTGTAAAATACGGTCCTAACCGGTCTATAACCTGATATAGCTTCCATATAAACCGATCTCCCGAATTGACTTCATGAGCCCCTGTAAGCCGCAAGTTTTGTCCGATTTTGACTATTAACAACGATGCTAAGTACGGTACAAATCGGTCTATAACCAGATATAGCTCCCATATTTTAGAAGAATCCATGGTGGTGGGTTCCAAAGATTCGGCCTGGCCGAACTTAGCACGCTTTTACTTGTTAATACTCGTATGAAGTGTTTCTAGCGTCATTCTCTTGTTATAGTTTCTTTCATTATCCAGTAGTCTCACTCTCTCTAAGTCTGGCTCATGTTTGTTGGCAGCACAGTGTTCTGAAAGTACTGTTTTTTGATGCGGGTTTTTAACTTTCAGTTTTATATCAGATTTGTGTCCTGCTAATCTTGCTTTTATTTATTGCTGTTACCAGCATACATACATCATCGGACATGTGTTTGTTTTATCGCCGTTGCATTTTATTTGATATATAATGTTTGATTTGTCCATCTTATCAATCTTCGATTTTGTTTTGTGAAAAGTGTTCTAATGGTGTTTGTCGTTTTGTGTGCAATTTTGTAATTATTCCCGTCCATGCAATTTGTTAGTATTTTTGAAATAGCTCTTGGTATGTGCACAATTATACGACTGTGTAATTTTATGTAAATAGATGAATTAAAAATCCCCTGAACAAGTCAAAAATAATTGAAGAAACGTTGGGAGAAATGCAATAAAAAACTTTCTTTTATTTGCAAAACAACAGAGGTGTTCAAGGTGAACCACTTAACCAAATAATAGTATTTTGCTCTTGTTTTTTGCCGAGAAATTATTCATTGCTAATATCCATAACTCTATAAATAAAATGTTATCAGATTTGGCTGAAAATTTGCATGAGGTGTTTTGTTATAACTTTCAACAACTGTGCTCAAAATTGTTCAAATCGGTCCATAACCTAATATAGCTGCCATATAAACCGATCTGGGGTCTTGACTTCTTGAGCCTCTACAGGGCGTAAGTATTATCCGATTTAGCTGAAATTTTGATCAATTGCTTCTCTCATGACCTTTAACATACGTGTCGAATATGGTATGAATCGGTTTATAGCCTAATACAGCCCCCCTATAAACCGATCTCCCTATTTTACTTCTTCAGCCCCTAAAGTGCGCAATTCTCATTAGATTTGGCTGAAATTTTACACAATGACTTCCACTGTGGTCTCCAATATTCAATTTAATTATGGTCCGATATGAACCATAGCTTGATATTGTTCCAATAACATAGCAATTATTTTCGTTTATCGTTTGTTTGCTTAAAAAGAGATACCGTGGCAAGAGCTCGACAAACGCGATCCATGGTGGAGGGTATGTAAGATTCGGCCCTGGCGAACTTAGCTTGCTCTTACTTGTTATATATAAGATATTCATAAAATTTTATTAAACTCTATTTCATTTAATTTTAGGTGCAGCTCGTTCATTGTATCTAACCTAACTATCTATTACCTACAGACTTGTTTGCTGGGTTGAGTACTTTAAAAAAACTCTATACTCTGATATGATCACAGACAAGAACTCAGCGACAACAACAATTTTTTTAATAAACTAAACAAAAACATTAATATTCGTGATAAGGCTACGACTATTATGGAACCAGTAAAGAATCAAAACTAACTTAACAACAAAGCACACAATCTTGCATACCAAGTAGAAAATAAAATTTGTAGGGTATTTAATGATACACAAAGCAAATCTACAAATCCATAAAGTCAGTGTAAACAGTACTAGCGTAGACGGCACGCGACACGTCGCGCTTTTGAATAAACCTCATCAAGTGAAACACTTACAACGATCTCAAACACTACAACTTGACGCTATGCATAGACCAGTTTTGTATCATCAGCACAATGCCATACAAAAATCCATTGCGGAAAAAGTGATTAGCAAATATGCCAAATGGATGCAATGGCGAAACGATGGATTGGATAGTCTCATTGATGTGGGCACCGGTACCGGCAATGTTCTCATGGAAATTGTTAAGCCCCATATATCTAAGGCATATCGCAGAGTAGTGGGCATTGATATGGCAAGCGATGCCATAGCTTTTGCCAAAACTTATTATAAATCTCAACGAAAGGTGGAATTCAAAATTCTGGATATTGGTACGGAGAATGAATTGCCAGCGGATCTCATAGGACAGTTTGATCATGTCACATCATTCAATTGTTTGCATTGGATCAATAATCAAATGTAAGTTTGCCATATTGAATATAAGTTAAGAGTGAAACATAGAACAACAATAAATACAAACTTTTGTCTTAAGATGATTAAATGGAGCAAAAAATATAATATTTGCCGTCTCTTATCGAACCATTGTCTTGTTTTTTTTTTTGCACTCACAAACTGCTTGTTTCTTTCAGACAAGCTCTAAAAAATATTTACCAGCTGATAAGACCAGAAGGCGGCGATTTTCTTCTATGCTTTCAACCCTATTTGCCATTTTTCGATATTTACGAAGTTTTGCAAAATACCTCTACTTGGTCACCATACATTGGACATATCGATTATTTTGGTGGTCCTTTGCAACGCATTGAAGAAGACGAACTTTCAAACCTTTTGGAGGAAATAGGATTTGATAATGTTGAAATTGAATATTCTTTTGGAGTTCATACTTATCAGAGTGAAAAAGAGTTTAAAGGTAAAGTTCCCCTTGCCTTACTGTAAAACGAAATAATTTATTTCAACTATTTATTTCCCTTTAGAACACATGGCAGCAAGCTGTATGTTTTTAAAACATATACCGCCTCAGCTTCATTCAACTATAATGAAGGATTTTGTAGATATAGCGCAAAGATTGGGTTGCCGAGCATCAAGTCCATCTGGTAACAAATGCAAATATTCTTTGAATTTCACCAATGCGGTGGTCTATGCCAAAAAGTTACCCCAGTGCCATTGATAAATTAGAAAAAAACGTAACAGAATTGGAGCAGAAGAAATATATGAAACTTATTGTTCGTATATTAAGCATTTTTTACTTGAGTATAATATATAATAGCTTATTAAAAACAAAATAATTAAAACAACTAAAATCGTGCTATGTTCGGCCGGGGCGAATCTTGGGAACTCTCCACCATAGATCGCATTTGTCGAGTTCTTTTCCCGATATCTATTTTAAGGCAAACCAAGGATAAAAGAAAAGAATTGCCATGCTACTGGAGCTATATGAAGTTATGGTCCAATTCGGACCATATTTGAATGTTGGAGACCAAAGTAGAAGTCATTATGTAAAATTTCAGCCAATTAGAATAAGAATTGTGCCCTTTAGGGGCTCAAGAAATAAAATAGGCAGATTGGTTTATATGACAGCTGTATCAGACCGATCCATACGATATTTGGCACGTATATGGAAAGTAATGGAGAAACCATTGTACAAAATTTCACATCGGATAATAATAACAACCTCTAGAGGCTTAAGAAGTCAAGATCCCAGATCGGTGGCAGCTGTATCAGGCCATGGATCGATTTAAACCATATTTGGCATAGTTGTTAGAAGTCAAAACAAAACACGTCATGCAAAGTTTCAGCCAAATCGGATAAGAATTGGGCCCTCTTGTGGCTCAAGAACTCTAGATTCAAGATCGGTTTATATGGTAGCTATATCAGGTTATGGGCGGATTTGAACCATACTTAGTAAATTTGTTGGAAGTCATAACGAAACAATTCATGCCAAGTTTCAGCCAAATCGGATAGGAATTACGCCCTCTAAAGGCTCAAGAAGTCAAGACCCCAGATCGGATTATATGACAGCTATATCTGGTTATAGACTTATAAAAGTTGAGCAAGACAAACCAAACAAACCGGCCCGTCGCTGTGGCAATGTGGCCACTGTTGTCAGATTTTTTTGTTCCAAATAAATTTCCCCAAAAAATTAAAAAGTGTTTCCCCTAATAAAAATACTCACTGATTAAAGTGTAGTGTAACAAATTAGCCCTTTAACTCTCTAATACCTTTTTAGGGTCGGGACACATCGCCCAGAATGCGGATATCGAATTCGTGCCATTGTAGCCGATGACGCTGAACGCGTTTGAATCCTGGCGAGAACATCGTGCAAAGCGGTATTTATCCCCTCTTAATGTTGACGACATTTGCGAGGTACAATGCCATGCATGCAAGGTCCCTTATCATTGAGTTTAAACTTGAATCGGAAAGCACTCATTGATGTGTGAGAATTTGCCCCTTCTCAATTTCTGGTGGTAATGTTCTTCTTTAGGGTAATGTTCTCATTAGGGAAAGAATGGCACCTCAGACATTTCGACTCAAATATGGGTATCAAATTCGTGCTGCACTTCCAAATCCCTTTATTTTGAGCCCCATATTGCCATGATATGTAAATGTAAACCGTTAGGTTTACACTTTGCACTAAAAATATATATCAAATTCTTTCTTTATTCCAAACGGAAATGAAGTTCAGTTTAGGGGATATATTAGGGCGTATCCCAAAATAATTAACTCCAAAATTAGATATCAAATTTGTTTTCTTCTCTCAAATACCTTTCATTTGAGTCCCATATTGTCATAATAAGTCAAATAAACCATTTGTCGTATCTTTAGGAGGAAAAGCGCCACTTTGACTTAAACGCAAATTTTAGTGTCATATTTATAATCTACTCCCTAATATCTTTCACTTGAGTCCCATATAGCCATGGTCGGATAAAATGTCCATTTTGGGGGTGGGTGACCTCCCATTACTTGGACCTAATTTTGTATGCCATATTTGTAATCTACTGCCTAATACTTTTCATTTAAGTCAAATATTGACATGAACTTCGAATATATCTGTTAAGAAAAGTTTTGGATTGGGGGGGGGGGGGGGGCCACTGGGTGATTGGACTCAAATTTTAATACCATATTCGTATTTTACTCTCCAATACCTTTCATTTGATACCTATATTGTCCCGATCGGTCCACTTTTGATTTTGGAATGTGTTTTTGGTATAAGGGGGAGGGTCCGTCCCCCTTCCGATACCGAAAAATTATAAAGCCTATGTTTCCTTTCAGACCAACCTACAAAATATGCAAAAATTTCGAGAAAATCGGTTCTGCCATTTTTCAGTCTATACGGAACAAACAAACCGAGTCCCATATATCCGTGATTGGCTAATGTACCCATTTTGGGCGTTTTTGTGGGGGTGGGGTGACCCCTTATACTTCGACATGAATTTGTATGCCAGATTCGTTTTCTACTCCCCCATACTTTACATTTGATACCCATATTGTCCTTATCGGTCCACTTTTGATTGTGGGTGGTGGTTTGGGGGTAACGGTGGAGGGTCCGCACCCTTCCGTTATGAATAAATTAAAAAGCCTGTTCCTACTTCCTGACCATATTCGTAGTCTACTACCGAATACCTTTCAATTGAGTCTCATATTGTCATGATCGTCATATAAACCAATTTTAAGTGATTTTGGAGCTGGGGCAGCCCCCCAGGTACTTGGACCCAACTTTTATTATAAAATTTGTACTCTACTCTTGAATATCTTTCATACTGTGCCGATCGGTCCACTTTTATTTTTGGGTAGTACTTTTGGGGTAAGGGGGAGGGTCCGCCCCCTACCGATATCAAAAAATTATATAGCCTATGGTTCCTTCCAGACCAACCTACACAATCTGCGAAAATTCCAAGGTAATCGGTTCGGCCGTTTTTGAGTCTATACGGAACAAACAAGCAAACAAACACAAATTGAACTTTATATATAAGAATTAAGATTTATTCCCACAACTAAAAGATTGGTACATTTTAATTTTGTCATTGTAAGTAATAAACAAGTAAAATGGCATTAAGTTCGGGGGGTCGAAATTTGGATACCCACCACCTAGTTTATATATATTAAAAACCTTTCGTCATAATACAGTAACCTCCACCGTATTCAAGAAGGCTATGTAAGGGTCTAACTCAACTCATTGTACATTCATTGGTTTAAAAATGCACCTTATATGGGCCTAAGAACTTAAATCGGTATATGTATATGACAGCTAAATCCAAATATACACCGATCTGAACCATATTGAACGCGAATGTCAAGGAGCCTAGCATAGCCCACTGTGTCAAATTTCAGCGAAATCTAGTAATAAACGTGCTTTTATTGTCCCACGAACATAAATCGGGAGATCAGTACCATACTAGGTACGAATGTCAAGGGGTATAACGCAACTCATTGTGCCTAATTTCAGCAAAATCGGTTAAAAAATTCACCTTTTATGGGTCTAAAACCTTAAATCGGGAGATCGATATATATGGCAGCTATATCCAAATCTGGACCGACCTGGACCGTATAGAACAGATATGCTAAGAAGCCTAACATAACTCGCTATACCAAATTTCTGCGAAATCGGACAATAAATGCGCCTTTTATGGACTCAAGGCATTAAATCGAGAGATCGGTCTATATGACAGCTAAATCCAAATCTGTACGATTTGAACTTAACCTGCATATGGACAAAAAAGAATCTGTGCAAAGTTTCATCTCAATATCACTTTTTTTAAAGACTGTAGCGTGACGGATGGACAATGTATATACTCTAAAGGGTAAGAAACGGATATTTCGATGTGTTGCAAACGGACTGACAAAATGAATATACCCCAATCCTTTGATGGTGGGTACAAACACTACGTGCAAATTTCGGCTTACAGGTGTTCAACCTGTCAAATCAAGAAATAGTTTTATTCGGTTTGTATGAGAGCTATATTAAGTTATAAACCGATTTGGACCATACTTGGCACAATAGTTAGAAGACTTAACAGAATAAGTGCATTCCAGCTTATAAAAATTGCAGTTTTTATGGTTCAGAGGTCAAGTCGAGAGACCACTTTATATGGGAGCTATATCTAAATCTGAACTCAAATATCCGATGGAAATGGCCCAAAACTTCAAGGATATAACCTCATTCGTTCGGCCGCCATCGTGATTTCTATAAACGGGACGGACCTGGCTAGAATTTCCAGCTTTAGTACGGGAGACTAAGGCCTGTGTCTATCATATTCAGGTACAGTTTCTCATCTCGGGATATGCGTTTCTGCAGTAAACACCAGTGTAAGTGAACATGCTTTCTATTAAATCACACCTATCCAAAGATATTAGCCAGCGCTAAACATAAGGAAAATTCGTATAATGAAGTAAATACATTTTGAAGCAATGCTGATGGAATTTCCCCTAAAAAATTCCCAATTTTTACTTTTCTCCCCATCGTACCATCCCCCGTACCACAAATGAAATGAAAAATTTTTGGGGAAATTTCCCTTAACCTGACAACACTAATTGCACTTTCAATGACATCCAAAGAATGTTCAAGAACACAACAAAAGATGATTAGTATATATCGGAATAGTGGAAAGTAAGGCTTTCTTCTCCCTTGCTGCGCTAAGGACAGTCTGAGGATTTATTGAGCTCTGTTTCAAAGCAAGGACTTGTTCTACACCGTACTCAATAGTCTTTGAGTATGTAAACCAATTTGACAAAGGCTCATCAGAAACCATGATCCACTAGCCAGTCAAAGTATTTTGAATAATAATAACACACACTCGCTCAACTTTCACGAGTTCTTAGCTATAGAAAGCAATGAATATGATCTCGAACTGGAAGATGTTCGAAGAATCCCGAGAAATTTAAAGTTAGGTATACCTGTTTACGGGGAAAACGAAGGTGGGCCAATATAACGCACCACCTTCCGCAATAAGACAATTTCGATATCTGACAAGGTCTAATACTTAGGTGTGATCTTGGACAGGAAACTGAATTGGAAGTATCACGTACTGAGAAGGTTCACAGATGTTGGTCACCATTTAGATGGGCCGTAAGCTCGAAATGGGGCCTGAATCCGTGGATAGACCACGGGCTCTACTGGATCGTGATTAGACCAATACTTACTTACGCCTAAGTAGTTTGGTAGACTGGTATGGAGAATAAGTGCAACATAAGGACCAGACAACGGGTTCGGAGAACCTGGCGAGACCATCAGAAAAAATTTTCAGTGGTGGTTTTTCCCTCATAATGCTGACAACATTTGAGAGATACTATGCAATGTAAAACTTCTCTCCAATGAGGTGTCGCACTGCGGCACGCCTTTCGAACTCGGCTATAAAAAGGAGGCCCCTTACCATTGAGCTTCAACTTGAATCGGACTGCACTCATTGATATGTGAGAAGTTTTCCCCTGTTCCTTAGTGAAATGTTCATTGGCAAAATTTGAATTTTGCATTTGTGTGTTGGGGCAAAGATATTTTCCTTCCCTATTTTCGTATTAAAATGTCCCAGATCGATTTTAATATCATGGGTGGGATACCGGTAATGTTCTGTTCCTAGGCGCTTGTAGAAAAATGTGAAATTTAATGATCTTCGCCCTAACTGGCAAAAAACTTGAAAACGAAACAGTTCGGCAGAACCCGGTTAGGATTCGAAACTGGGCACACAGAGCAACAGCGAGAGCCGCTGTAGCGTTCTAGCGTTCGAAGCCATCTAAACAACTTTCAACAGATGCACAGAATCATGTGTACCATGGAAGTAGTACAATTGTCGCAGAAAAAAGTCTGTCAATACACGAAAACACATGCATTGGGAAAAAGTACAGCTAATAGACAGGGTTTTCGAGCGTGGTTAATGTGGTAATTGTATCATAGATGCGTTTTCACTATTAATACGATTCAAATACCACATACCAACGCACGCATCTTTGGCTTTCCTTTTCCATTGGCAAAGAAAATCTCCGATCATTAAGCTCGCCTCGAAAGTGAAACAAACAGAACATGTCTTTGGTCTGTTCGTCCGTATCTTCGTTGACATTAAGAAAATTTTCACTGAAATTTAATCTTAAAATAAAATTCCATAACAATTTTGAATTCAAAGAAAACTTTCATAGAAATATTGTCTTAAAAAAAAATTCATAAAAATGTCATCTAAATCTTCAGAGAAAATTTTATAAAAATTTTATCTTTAGAGAAAATTTCATTGCCGTTTCGTCTTTAGAGTCTTCAGTGAAAATTTGATAGAATGGAAATTTCATAGAAACTTTGTCTTTAGAGGAAATTTCGTCTTTAGGGAAATTTTTATAGAAATTTCGTCTATGGAGAAAGAAATTTTGTAGAAATTTTGTCTTTAGATACATTTCACAAAAATTTTGCCTTTTCATAGAAATTTTGTCTTTAGTGAGAACTTCATAAAAAATTTATCTTTAGAGAAAATTTCGTAGACAATTTTATTTCTCTTAGACAGATGGAAATGGGTGCCACCTATTCTTCTATTGTATTTGTCTTTATGTAATCCCTTTGTAGCCCCTACACAGTTTTAACGTTTTTTAGTAAACAAACTTTCAATGGACAGTCTTTACAAATACAATACCAACTCAACTTCTTCAAGATTTTCAAAAGCAAATCATACGAAGGCGTAGCTACAACTATATCACCCCATATGCAGCACATTGTTCGTAATTCTTTATAACACCCACTCACTTCTGCAATGAAACCCAAAGAAAAGTGATTTTTAATGGATTCGCACAAACCCAGCTTAATAGGGTATAGCCTGCCACAATGCATTCAACCCCAAATTGTAGCCACTCCATTGATCATATATGAAAATCTGCCGTCTTGTTCACCCTCCACCTATCGACTTTAAAGTTTATCATATTTACTTTTCAAAAGGTATTGTTGTTGGCAAACTGACGGCAGTGTTTGTTGAAAAACAAAAAGCCAACGGGAAAAACCTGGCATATGTTTAAATAATATTGAAATTTGTGTAAACAAAAACTATGGCAGCAGAAAAGCGTCAACATAAGAACGAAGGCTAAGTCCACGTCGCATGGGTAATCAAATCTTAACAACAATTTTCCTTCAGCACAAGGATATGATAATGTCAATAGAAACTACAAAACGGACAGTGGTACAAATGTTGGATAAAAGTAAAAAATTTGGTTTTAATTTGTTAATTTACCTCGCTACCTTGGACAAACAATACCCATTTTATTTGGAATTTTTACTTCACTGCTCTTCTTAATGAAGTCGAGGATGCTCCTTGCCCAGGCGAATGACGTATACATCAAGGTCGGTTGCCGATTAATCCCTGCTAGTAGGGGGCGTTAAAGAAGCTGTCTAGATGGGAGAGGGCGAACTGGCATTGGAGAGGGCGAACTGGCATTGGAGAGGGCGAACTGGCTTTTCACCAGGAGGTGAAAGGTACGTATTTTCAGCTAACGAATCCTGGATGGGGTGAATCTGCAGCTATCTTCGGTGGCCAAATACTTGGCCTTTGTTCTTGACTTGAGACTATGCTGAACAAGGGACATTGACTTAAGGATCAAATGCGGTATATATTCGTAGGAAGGAGTTGGGATCTTAGGCCGGGACATTACTCTGTATATGGTACTCTGGATAAAAAATACGCATCTTATTACCTTACAAACGCAAACTTTGTCCATGAACTTTGCCCATCCACTAAGGAACAGGGGCAAACTTCTCACATATCAATGAGTGCAGTCCGATTCAAGCTTAAGCTCAATAATAAGGGGCTTCTTTTTTATAGCCGAGTCCGAACGGCGTGCCGCAGTACGACACCTCTTTGGAGAGAAGTTTTACATAGCATATTACCTCACAAATGTTGCCAGCATTAGGAGGAGAAATCCACCGTTGAACATTTTTTCCGATGGTCTCGCCAGGATTCGAACCCAGGCGTTCAGCGTCATAGGCGGATATGCTAACCTCTGCACTACGGTGGCTTAAGATGTTCAATTTGCAGGTTGTTCTTTATGGCAGCTATACCAATCTACAAATTAAACATCTTAAGTTAATAAAATCCGTATTTTTATACCCACCGCCGTTTGTAACACCTCGAAATATTGGTCTAAGACCCCATAAGGTATATACATACATTTTTGATCGTCTCGACATTCTGAGTCCATCTAGCCATATCCGTCCGTCTGCCGAAATCACGATGGCGGTCGAACGCGTAGAGCTAGCGTTTTCAAATATTGCACTGATACATAATATTTATGTAGGTCGTTGGATATTCAAAGTGGGTCATATCGGTTCAGATTTGGATATAGCTCCCATATAAATCTATCTGTCAATTTGAGTTCTTGAGTCCCTGGAAGTCGGATTTTTGTCCTATTTAGCTAGAATTTTGCAGATAGTGTTATGTTATGACCAACATCTGTGACAAGTACAGTGCAAATCGGTCTTTAACCGGATATAGCTCCCATATAAACCGATCTCACGATTCGACTAATGATGTAGCTCCCATATAAGCCTATCTCCCGATTTCACTTCTTAAGCCCTTACAAGCCGCAATTTTTGTCCGATTTAGCGGAAATTTTGCATGCGGTGTTCTGTTACGACTTCCAACAACTGTGTCAAGTACGGCCCAAATAAGTCTATAGCCTGACATAGCTCCAATATAAATCTGTCTCTCGATCATCCTTGTTCGGTTCCTAGAAACTTTAATTTTTGCTGGTTTGACAGAAGTTTGGTATGTAGAATAAAATTATGCCCTTCTAGTAAATTTATTTTGTAAACATTTTTAGCAGATTCCCTGGTGGTCGGTTCCCAAGATTCGGCCCTGCCACACTTAGCACGCTTTTGCTTGTTTTAGATCGTATCAAGCTCTTTTTCTAATCCTAATATCATCCCAATCGGTTGAGAAGTTCAAAAGTTATGGCCCCCAGAAGGAGAAGAGAGAAGTCAAAGTGGTCAACTTTGACAGCCTGTATCTCACCCTATACTAAAGATATGGATCTACAGCAGCACTGTGCTGAAAGCCTATGTTCTCCTCTAGAAATGTTCTTAACATTTTGTACCGCTCAGATCAACATATAAAAAACTGCAGAGTTATTTCCAATTTTTTTGCCGATTCCCAAATTCCCAAAATTTTTGATTCCCAAACTTTGGGCACTTTTCGCTTTTGCCAGGGCAAGGAGATGCGGGGTGTTGACATCCTATATAGCAACCCCGAATAACAAGTTCTATATATGAAGAATAAAAGGTATTGTCAGGGTAAAAAAACTTTATATTTGCCACAAAACTTAATATTTTCGATTCTTGAGCTTGTACACAATTCTTATCTGATTTCGCTGAAATTTCGAAAGTTTGCATGACTTCCAACTTCTGTGTGTGTCAAGTATGGTCTAAATCAGTCCATAACGGGATATAGTTGCCATATAAACCGATGCCTCATTCTGACTTCCTGGGCTTCTGGAGGGCGCAATTATTACTCGATTTGCCTGTAATTATGATGGTGGTATTTTTCTATGACTTCTAACAGCCATGAAAAATATAGTCCATGTTGTCTATAACTTGATATAGTTACTATATATTGGAAAATTTCAAAGAACTTTTCAAATGCGATCCATGGTGGAGGGTATATAAGTTTCGGCCCGGCCGAACTTAACGCGCTTTAAGTTGTTTCTGTTTTTTCTGATGACTTGCGCCACGCTATGTTGTATCTCTATCTGTTTTCTCCATCTTCCTTCTCTCGTTTACCTTCTCCTAGGTCTCCGAGTGCAGCGGCTTGTAACCGAGTTTGCTAGACGTGTGCCCTACAACCTAACTTAACCTTAACTTGCTGTCCTGTGGTGTAAATGAAATAAATATATTTACTTTTTTGCCCACTGTATGATAGCCAAGTGAGCAACCACATGCGCTTTTAAAGTCATCGTTATAGAACAATGACGGAATAACATTTCCAATTCAATGGTGAGTCTAATTCTTAGTAATGTTAAAACAAATCAACTTGGTGCAAAAATGTTCAAGGCGTTGTACAAAGAGGCCTATTAAATAGAGCTGACAAACTATCAATAATCGCACCATTCGATATATTAGATATTTCGAATAATAAACATCAATAGTATCGATACTATCGTTAAGTTTCCTTCACCTATATTTCAATCGAAAATGAGAAGTAAGAATCAAGAGGTCGATTTATATAGAAGCAATATCATGGCAGCCGGTTGTACGTACCGGTTTGACCCGATGAACTCCTTCATCGGCAAGGGCTGCCGCCTTAGTCTACAACACACTGCTACAATAAAATCAAATGTAATAAAGTCATGAGAGGTCATTATAAAAAACTTCAGCCTAACCGGATGAAAATTGCGCGTCCTATAGGTGCAATGTATCTTAAAGAATACATTCAGCGTCGGATCGCCTATTTTTACTCAATTATGCAAAAAATTAAACTTTGCCAATGGTATCGATAGGAAAAATATCAATCGGTATTCAGACAAAAAAAATATCGATAGTGCCATCGATATTTCACCAGCTCTACTATTGAAATCATAGATATCTACATATTAAACATTAATTAACTATTTAAAATCCGGATTATTTTTAAAGAATGTAACAGAAAATGGAAATTTTTTTCAAGACTTATTTGCCTAATAGGGCGAATATCATATTAATTTTACAATTTTCGTTTGCTTCGCCTTGCGATCATTGAGCTCGTCTTGAAAGATAAACCAAGAATTGTTATTGTTCTCTAAGGACCAAGTGTATATGTGAAGGATAATTAGAGTAAAGGTCTCTTTTAACAGGCTCCTTAAGTCAATTTTGATACCATAGTCCTTTAAGTGTTATAAATTAAAACTAAACAATATATTTACATAAATGGGAACTATATTTTAAGCACTCTAGGAATTAGATGATGTATTTCAATATCATTTTATAAGGCTATTCATTGGTTATATTAGGCCTTACAGTGAAAACCCTCCATATATCCTGCACTGGATAAGAATTTATCTACTCATATATATAAATATATATGTATGTGTATATCCTTAAACATAAATACACAAGTTTACACTAAACGTGAATGTGGAAATGAGTTTTTAATGTCCCAAAGGGGAATATTTAAGTGCGCAAGAATATACAATAAATTGAACAAGAAAACCCTCAAGAAGGACAACGACAACAACAACTACAACAAGTAACCAAATCTAGACTACACCATAATCATGGATGGGATTTTAATTGTGGGATTTAAAATACAAAGTAAACCGGTGATTTGTTGTTATTGATTAGAATGGACATTTTCCAAGGGCAGACACTCGTTTATCCCATCCAGAGAACTTGTACCGAAAAATCTCAAACTCCTACCATACCACACACGCATTTTAAACATTCTTGGGAAGCAGATAATAAGGTTCATTGAAAAAGGGGGAGAATACTTTGGGGATAGAATATATGCGAGTTTGTGCGAGTAAATATAAACTAATCGTAAAATTCTAAGAAAAATATTTACCCATGACGGTTGGATACATGAAGTTCTATGGACTGATGTATGGGCTATTTAGTAACTAAATGCTACAATTCTCCTTAATAAAGATTTTGAAAAAGAAAGAAACCAACACAGAATATTGAGCTTGCTCCTAGGGCAAACTGGGTTATTCAATGGTTTGGAGAGATTCTCTTATCACTGGTGGAACCGATATAAACCAAATTTTATAGTCTAAAGTGTGATTTTTTCGCTATTATCTTTTGGCAACACTGGTTTAAACAAGAGGCCACCGTAGCGCAGAGGTTAGAATGTCCGCCTATGACGCTGAACGCCTGGGTTCGAATCCTGGCGAGATCATCAGAAAAAATTGTAAACGGTGGTTTTCCCCTCCTAATGCTGGCAACATTTGTGAAGTACTATGCCATGTAAAACTTCTCTATAAAGAGGTGGCGCACTGGGGCTCGCCGTTCGGACTCGGCTATAAAAAGGAGAGCCCTTATCATTGAGCTTTAACTTGAATCGGACTGCCCTCATTGATATGTGAGAAGTTTGCCCCTGTTCCTTAGCTCATGGGCAAAAATTGCATTCGGTTTAAGCAGCTTACTCACGTTTTGTGTTTTGTTTCACTGTAAAACATCTTCCGTTTGGTCTATAATTTAACCATGGATCGTCTTACAAACGAACAACGCTTGCAAACTATGGACATTTATTACCAAAATGCGTGCTCTGTCAAGAAAGTTCATAGCTCCCTTCTTCCATTTTACAACGAAGCTTATTTTCGGCTCAATGAGTACGTAAAAAGGCAGAATTGTCGATTTTGAAGTGAAGAAGCATTGCAAGAGCTACCAATGCATCCAGAAAAGGTCACAGTTTGGCGCAGTTTATGGGCTAGTGGCATCATTGGACCGTACTTCTTCAAAGGTGATGCGAATCGTAAAGTAACGGTGATTGCTATCGTGAGATGATATCCAACTTTTTTTTTGCCCAAATTGCAAGAGCTTGACTTGCATGACATGTTGTTTCAACAAGACGGTGCCACATGCCACGCAGCACGCGTAACAACGGATTTCCTGAGAGGCGAGATCGGTGAACATTTTATTTAAAGTTCGGGACCGGTCAATTGGCCGCCTAGATCGCGCAATATTTTTTGGGGGCCTATGTTAAAGTTCATGCCTATACAGACAAGCCTGCATTAATTGACGCATTGGAAAACAACATTGAAGCATTTATTCGTGAGATACCGGCCGAAATGTTGGAAAGAGTATGCCAAAATTGGACTAAGCTGATGGACCATTTGAGGCGCAGTCATGGTCAACATTTGCATGAAATAATCCTCAAACATTAAATTATATGGACCGTACTATCGACTCAAATAAAGATTTCATTCATCTTTCTGAACTTTTTTTTTGGTCTTTCGGAAAGCTTTCCTATAGCTCTTAAAAAATCAACCTCAAAGACAAATAATTTTTACTTGTGGCAAGAAGCAACTATTCCCATATGGCAAGGCACATGCCTTTGTTTAAATCATGCAAAAATTCTAACAGTGAAGAAGTTGGTTAAGTTGGGGCAATTTTTCATTTGATAACTTTATCGTCGAAATTAAAATTAGCTTCAATTTGAAATTGTGAATTTCGACTAAAATCCATACATATTGTGGGAGTCATAGAAAAAATCGCGGTGCAAAATTTTAAGAGAATCGCTTGATAAATGCATTTGCAAAAGGCTTACAAGTGAAAATCAGAAGTTACATGTATATTGGAGAATTCCACCAGTGATCCAAATGAGGACGATTAAGACCACCGTTACTTTTTATACCCACCACCATAGGGATAGGGGTATACTAATCTAGTCATTCAGTTTGTAACACCTCGAAATATTCGTCTAGGACCCCATACAGTATCTATATTCTTGATCGTCTCGACGTTCCGACGAACGTGAAAAGCTAGTCGCTTGAAATTTTGCAAAGATACATAATATTGATGTAGATCGTTGGGGATTGCAAATGGGCCATATCGATTTAGATATAGCTCCCATATAAACCGATCTCCCGATTTGACTTCTTGAGCCCCTGGAAGCCGCATTTTTTGTTCGATTTGGTTGAAATTTCGCATGCGGTGTTCTATAATGACTTCCAATAAATAACCCATGTAAACTAGTCTCTGGATCGTCCTTTTTCGGTTCCTGAAAGCTTTAATTTTTACTGGTTTGGTAGAAGTTTGGTATTTAGAATAAAATTATGCCCTTTAACTAAATTTATTTTGCATACATTTTTTGCAGAATCCATGATGGGTTCCCAAGATTCAGAACGGTCGAACTAAACACGCAGTTACTTGTTTATTATTTTATTTATACCATCCACCATAGGAGGGTATAAATACCGTTTGTAACACACCCAAATATTGATCTGGGACCCAACAAACTAATATATATTCTTGATTCTATTGACACTGAGTCGATTTAGCAATGTCCGTCCGTCTGTACGTCTGTCTGTCACGTTAACTTTCGAAGGACTAATGTTAGCCGAATGAAATTTCGGAAAAATTCTTAGGTCAGTTGGAACTGCAAATGGGCCACTTAGGTCCATGTTTTGATGTATACCATACAAACCAATCTCGAATCTTAACTTCTTGAGCCTCTAGAGGGCGCAGATCCTATCCGATTTGGCTGAAATGTCGCATGAGGCGTATTATTCTGACTTCCAATAACTGTTCTAAATCGGTTCATAACCATCAGGTTAACTACCGATCTTCAGATTTGACAACTTGAGCTTCAAAAGGGCACTATTATCACCCGATTTGGTCGAAATTACGCATGTAAAGTTTAGCTATGGATACCAATAGCGGTGCCAAGCATTGTCCATATCTAAATCTGAACCGATTTCGAGCAAACTTCTTATATATTGTGGTAGTCACCAAGAAAAGCGTTGTGCAAAATTTGGGCAAGATTGGCCAATAAATGCGCTTGCTGTGACTCCAGAAGTAAAAATCAGGCGATATATATATATGAGAGCTATATCTAAATCTGAACCGATTTCCATGAAATTAACCATTAATGTCGAGAGCCAAGAGAAATTCCTTCCTGAGAATAGGTTAACAAATGACCAGTTTATTGCATTATTACTGCAAATCGGACGAACATATATATTGAAGCTATATCCAAATCTGAACCGATTTTTTCCAATTTCAATAGGCCAAAACCATGTCTGTACTAAATTTGAAGATGATTGGATGAAAACTGCGACCTGTGCTTTGTACACAAATTACGTGGACAAGCGGACAGACGGACATAGCTAAATCGAATCAAAAAGTGATTCTGAGTCGATCGGCATACTTACCAATGGGTAAATCTCTCCTCTTTCTGGGTGTTACAACCAAATGTACGAAGTTATAATACCCTGTACCACAGTAGTGGTGTAGGGTATAATCATATCACAGATTAATAGTTAACTTACACATCTAAGTAAAATGCCTCATATTGTCTTACATATCCTTAAAAAAAGGTGTGGAAATTTGAACTGAGCTTTGGCAGCTACAAAACAGCACGAAAAGATTTCCCCACAACATTGTATTCTTTTACTAACTGTTTCTTGTTGCTTTTGATGGAGCTCATCTCAACTATAAGATCTATGTAAAACAGTTTTGTTGTCTTTCCACTCCCAACGATTTGGTCGTGGTGATGAGTATTTAAAAGTTTTCTTTTGTGTTTGATGAATATTTAATTAAGCATGTGAAACCCTCGCATGTTTTTACCCTTCCTCAAAAGTAGAAAAAAAAGATTGCAAATTTGATAGAAAAATAAATATTCCTATTGTAAAGGCTTCAAAGTATTGTTCTGGTAATATATTTGCACAATTGACTTGGATCAACCAATAGAAATGTCAGGAGGTCCTATCTGAACCATACTAGGCAAGGATATTAGAGGAAATGATATTACTTAACACTCCGAGATAAAGAAGAGTTTATATACCTACATTCTATATACTTAGGCCCTATAAAAATATACAGTGGCAAAGAAAAGTCTACATACCCCACTCAAAAAAACGAATTTTCCGCTAAAATTGTTCACCATAGTTAACAGTGTTGTAATTAGTTACAAATTATTGGGTTATATTCTATTTTTATTACGTAACTGTCAGTTTTCTAAACTGCCATTTACGAAAAGGTATGTAGACTTGTCTGTCCCACTGTATATGTATGTATTCCTATCACGATTAAATTCTAAGTCGATCTGGCAAAATCCGAAATCCTAAAGATTGCACAAATATGTTTCTTCTCAGAGGCCACCATGGGCCAGAAATTAGAATGCCTGCCTATTAATGAAAACTTTAGCTAATGTAGGTTAGGTTAGGTTTAATTGGCAGTCTGCCATCAGACTCTAAAGTAAAGAGTTGCCTTTCTTGCCCTTTACAAAATGTTGGATTTTAAGTTCAATTTCCTGTCCAGTCAAACACCCAGGTATTTTGCGCTTTCTGTAAATGGAACATTCCCTCCTCCCAAGGAGACAGGTGTCACTATAGGCAACTTGTATTTCCTGCTGAAAAGATCAACTTCTGTTTTGCACGGATTTACACCTAGACCACTTCCTGGAGTAAACTATTAATAAACTTTCTTACGGTAGAGTTAATTCCTAGAAACTCCAACTCCTTCATGATCTTTGCCTTAAAATATGTTTTTATCAACCTCTCAAGAGTCTTCAGCATAAAGGATGACAGACTTATATGACGAAAATCTTTCGCCTCAGTGATGTAAGGTTTTCCTACTTTTCGAATGAAAATGACCTTCGTGTCCCTCCATCCCCCAGGTATATATGGCATGCTGATACAAGCAGAGTATATCTCGCTAAGCCAAGGTCTATCATACACAGCTTGTAATTCAACCGGAGATTCATCATCAGGGCCTGGCGACTTAAAGGAGACGAAACTTCTTAACGCCCAAAGGATTTTCGGCTCAGACACAATTTCCCTAATAACCTCCGACGAATTCATACCAGTGCCAACCTCTTCTGGCGCTACTTTGTCCGTTTGATAATTTCCCAGGAAATGTGTATTAACGAGTAGTTCTAGTGTATCCTCACTAGATATTGTGCATACATTCTCTGACTTCTGAATACGACGAATTCATACCACTGACAACCTCTTCTGGCGCCACTTTGTCCGTTGGATAATTTCCCGGGAAATGTGTATTAACGGGTAGTTCTAGTGTATTCTCACCAGATATTGTGCATACAATCTCGGACTTCTGAATATACCCCACCTTAGCAGGTCTCGAGGGCAGAATGTTCCTTAGCCTAGAGGCCTCAAATGTATCCTCCACGGAACTACAGAGAATTTTTTCTGCCCCTTTCTCAGCTCACCCTTATATTTTCTTAGCTCACCCTTATGGATCGTGTGCTACTCTTGTGGCTTTCGCTTTATTGAAGAGTTTTCTGCAGTCGTTCCTTAGACCAACCAGTCCTGGGTCCACCATGGCTGTCGCTGTTTGCCCCTTGGCTTGGCACTAGGACATGCTGACACAAGCGTGTCATTCAGCGACTTCGTGATCCCCTTGACCATAATATCTATATCCTCCGCAGTTGCCACTTCCTCTCCTGGTCTAGAAGGATAGACGTGCAGAATTTGTGCCAAAATTTATGCCAATACGCCTTTCTTCTGTTTAGCCGAGGACCACTTCTGCAGTATTTTCTCAAAGGCTGAAACTAATATAACGATGAGCAGAAAATCTGTGGTCATCCAATACTTCCCAGTCGCATATTGTTGCGCTTGTATCGTCCGATACAAAGGTAATATCTAGCACCTCCTGCTCAACGGTACGGACAAGAATCTAGCTAATGTTAATGATTGACTAATTGCACATGTAAAGAGGAATATATGGCCCCAAACCTATGTTCAAAATCAAGTTTAATTGATGAAACTTCCTCTTATTACACGAAATCGTCAACATACACAACACCTGGGAGAAAATACTCCTATTAGCGTTGTGGTCAAATAAAAAAATATAAAAACCTGTATTTAACAAAAGGTTGCAAAAGAAAAGGACCAACGTTGGTCTTCTTTACGGAAAAACAAAATCAATTAATGAGTTTTTAAAGTTTGCCTTTGGCCTCTTCTAACTACCCCATAGCGCTATGCTGTTCACTGACTAGTGGGAGTAAAAGAAAAATTGAGCAAGTAAAAATACATCCAACCAAAATGGTTGTGGGAAAATAATTAAATCTTCAACAACAAAAGCAGTGATTTTGTGTTGCACCTGATAAGCAAAGGTATCAACTGCCCTCCTCCTCCTCTCCACTTTGGTCCCATTAATTTTGCATTCATGAAAGAGGAAAGAAAGTAATTATCAAAGAGAAATACTTTTTTCTTTGGTTGTTTTTTTCAGCATGGATCAGAATGTTGTTTTTTTCAGCCAGCAAAAGAAGAATAGGAAGGAGAAGGAAAAACTCAAATCCATACAAAAAATTATAAAATAACATTTTGGCCCTCCATCCATCCATTCATCGCAAAGAGCCAAAATACCTTAACCACCCTTTTCTTTGCTCTTAACCCCCTTAGCTGGTCGTTTTTCTCATTTCTTCGGGGGGTTTTCACTCACATTTTCTTGTTGCCTTTTACTTGACGTACTTTTTTTCTACATTGGCATAGGAAAAAAATTAATTAAAAAATTTCATTTCATTATATGTGCATATTTATAAATAATGGATGGATAATGAGCCCCTAAGCTGATGATACTTCGTTTCCAAATATTTCCAATATTCTTGTTTTACTGCTGTTTTTGTTCGCTAAAGCAAAAACAAAAGAACAAGGAATTAAGGCCACAAAAAAAACACTGCAGGGTAAATGATAACTAAATTAAGCGGTTGGCAGATGTATATATTTAGAACAGAACCCTTTTTTTCACCTATCCGAAAATCATTAAATTATACTATTTAAGATAGTTTAATATTTCAAGTATCCACAATTGGGCTGAATTTAAAGAAGAACAATTCCAATCAAATCCAAATTTAAACAAAAAATTTGATGTATATGATTTTATCCAATGTTAGTTAAAGTAAGATTTGATGATCTCCAAAACTGTGCATTGTTATGGTTTTGTGTTTGAAATGTCAATAATGTATAGAATGGGGTTTAAGCAGTTTTCCACAAATATTCTGTTCGTGTGAACTTACGCTTCACACGAATACTTTAAATTTCATTTCATAAAGGAACTGCGGTGAGACGTCCTTCAAATCAAGGAGTGTTGTGTGATTCAAGTTTTCAGCTTAGCTATTGGTGACCTCCTTTTAAACCAAGTCTAATAGGCGCACCGATAAGCGACAACTTTTCATTAAGAAGTTCAACATGGCTGAAAGCCGCACAATGTACCCAAGATTAGAGAGAACCGCCAAACATTTTTCTGATGTTCTCATGAGGAAATGGAGAGTGATGAGCGTGAGCTAATCGATATAGTCTGGAGTCAGAACGAAGTGCGGATATTCTACAAAAGAATTAAATACCAAGCCAAAACAATCCCGGATGATGGAATATAATGTAATACAATGAAGTAAGAGTAGTAGTAACCCCGATGGTGAACAAAAAGGCAGCAGGAGTCAATGATTTGCCGGCTGAACTATTGATGATCGTTCATGAAACGTATGCATCAACTCATCTGCCCAATCTGGGGCCGAATTATGTGAACGAGCAAAATCGTTCGATACCTCTCTATTGTGAATTATGCATTTCTTTATTGAACGAGGATTTTTTATATGTAAGAACGCAAATGTTTAAATCGATCATAATTTGTAAATAATTTGATATTAAAATGTCTACAAAAATGGTATAACATCAATTAAATACGAGATGAAGTGTGAGCACACTCAATCACGTATGCGGTAATTTGGCCCCTGGCTTGAAGCACGCGTTTCCGAAGATTGGAACCTCCGTACAAACAAGGAGACAAGATTATTATATGCCAACCTACTTTCGGTTCCATCGCATACATGATACTCTCAAGCGTACTGTGTAAAAGATTAAAATCTATAGTCAATGACTTAATTGGGCCCTACTAATGAGGTTTTCGCTCAAAATACTAAAAAGATCCGTGAGGGATAGATCGACACTTACCATATCTCCGTCGACGACAAAGCCGCTTTCGTCAGTCCCTTACTTTCAATAGTACTATGTATCAAGCCATGTATTAGTTAGGTATGCCTAACTAGGCAAAAGCCTCTCAATACCAAACGAGGTTGCAGACAGCTTAATTGAGATCTGTTTAGCATCCAACTGGAGAAAATTATACGAAATGCTGGTCTGAATAGGTATGACACTCCATTCACAGTGGAGCACGTGCTGCTCGCCTATCCCGACGAATTCAATATTATTGGTGGGCCATCGTGAGCAGCAGCTGCAGCCTTGAAAAAGATAGAAAATAGAAAAAAAGTCAGATAAAGCGGGTCTGGTAACAAATGGTGATTAAAAGTGGAAGGCCTCAAATCGCGGAAAACTCTGTAATCCGACCAAAGAGAGAAAGTTGGGAACTATAGCTTTGAGAGAGTCAGCATTTTTAATGCGCAACACCATAGGGTGGTGGGTATACTAATCTAGTCATTCCCTTTTTAAGACCGCGAAATATTGATCTGAGACTCTATAAGGCGCACCGTAGGATGAGGGGTACACAAATCTAGTCATTTCCTTTGTAACACCTCGAAATATTGATCTGAAACCATATAAAATATATACAATATATTCTTGATTGTCTTGACATTCTGAGCCGATCTAGCCATGTTTGATGCGTCCGTCACTCCGTCCCACTGTGGGAAAAAAACTAGAAAAAAACTAGTATAAAATATGTCATTTGAGAACGAATAGTGAAAACTCTTAGAAATTTGAAATGGTAAGAACTGAGATTTTATTTTAAGGTCTTAGGTGGTTCGGAATACAATATGAATAACGACTTTCAAGCACTTTTAAGAGTTGAAAATTTACATTTAGATGTGTTCCAAATGGAATTGCAAAATGCGCAACTCTTCTGTCGTGAAATCAAAAAAGGCGCGATGACAGTGGAACCCAAACAATTGCGCCCTTAATCGAAAATGGCAAAAGGCCCTAAATATGGGGTGCTTTTTCATAATGAAAAATGACCCAAAAGCAAATTCATCCCAGAGGATCCAAATGAAAGTATGAAATGAATGAAAATAAATGCAATTTGTGCCCCAATATTAAATTGGGATCAAATTGCGGTTAAGAATACCCTAAAGTTTGCATAATCACCCCAAATATGTTATTGCTGTTTGCAATGTATATTTGGTAATGCATAGTAATGCGTAATGCATAAAACAATTTGGGGTTTAGTTTCATAAATGATTTTAATCAAAATTCGAAGAAGATTTTGCGAAAGAAAGAAGTAGTAGACAAAGGCATCTACACTTTATTTAATAGAAAAAAATAGAACAATATTTCAAAAAATTGTGCGATATTTTAAAATATTTTTTAATTAATTAATTTTTTTAAAAAGCAAAAAGCATATGTAGGCTTCAAAATGGTGAAATTAGACTCCAAAATAAAACGAAAATGTGCCCAATGTTATTTACCCCCCAATTTAATTCGAAAAGTTCATGGAAAAAGCCCCAAAAACGAAAATTGGTTTGGTCATATTTTCATTTGGATTTGGGGTGTAATTTTCTGGAGCCAAACTTCAAAAAATATACCGCATTTATGGCTGGTAGAACATTTGGTAGGTTTTGGTCGGGTTTGGCAGAACTTAAGTTTTGGTAGGAAATAATTTTCTTGAGCAGCAAAAATGTTCGCGCACGGTTTTCGGCTTTTTTAGGTGAAAGAGCTTGAACTTTGTGCTTTTTGTTTTCCATAGAGTGCCACTAAAAGCATGTGGTCACTATCGATTTCGGATTCTTGTCTAGTTTTTAAATCCGTCAGCGAACCCAGAAAGAGTTTGCTGATAAGTACATGGTCGATTTGATTAGAGGTGTTCCCATCTGGTGATTCCAAAGTATATTTGTGTATATTTTTATGGGGAATTTTGTGCCTCCAATAAAGAGCCAGTTTCTTGCACAGAAATCGACCAACCTGTAGTCATTGTCACTCCTGGTATCACCAAGTCCTTGCATACACATGATTGATTGTATATTATGGTTGTTATTGCCCACCTTGCCATTGAAATCCCCTATAACAAGTCTAATGTCTCCTTTTGGTAGAGAGCGTGTCACTGAATCAAGTTGGGAATATAATTAATCATTTGTTTCGTCACTATCGAATTCATTTGGCTTTTAGATATTTTACAGAATTGTTAATTTAATCTTGCTGTCTTGATCAGATATGACATTTTGTGATAAAAGAGCTCGCTAGTCTTTCGGCGACTTCATTGCATGAAAAACTAAAGTAGTAGCCACTTTGAAGGAGGCCACCGTTGCGCAGAGGTTAGCATGACGTTGAACGCCTGTGTTCGAATTCTGGCGAAACCATCAGAAGAAATTTTCAACAGTGGTTTTTCGGACTGTACTCATTGATATGTGAGAAGTTTGCCCCTGTTTCTTAGTGGAATGTTCATGGGAAAAATTTGCAATTTGCCACCTTGAAGATACATAGTTCCGGATTTCGACCATCGTACTTCACTTAAACCGAGGATGTCTAGGTTGTAGTTTGACATCTCGTTCTGGACTTGGTAAAGTCTGAAAGATTCTGAGAGAGTTCTAACGTTCCATGTTCCAATCATAAACCGTGTTTTGAATCCATTGGTCATCATCGAGGGGTTGTCAGTTTCTTTATTACTTGTTGATGTTTCTGTAATCTTAATTGTTTCGATGGATGGCGGATTGGGCCATCACATCGGCACCTAGTGCTGGGGCCGCCACCGACCCCCCTAGGCCGAGCTTTCTTGATGGTAAATCTTCTGAAAATGTGCGAGCGCCACCGTTGGCTATCTCTTTTGGCTCATCCGCTGCTGAGCCTATTACACGAACCCGTCGTGTTTGTATTCATATCCGTGCAAGCGGGACACACCCTGCGTGTGCTAACTTTTTGGTTCGCCCCACATATTTTATTTCTCGTCGTATCCCATAAGCTTTCCCCTATCCACCACCTGAGGAGGCGTCCGATTGGTGAAGTAGCATGGAAACTCCCCATGGATCTCAAAGGATTAAGTCAACATATAAAATCATAACACTTAAGAGCGAAATAGAATGAGCGCGTGGAGCCTTGTTTTTGAGCGCCGCGTTGCAAACATGGAACTCTGCATACAAATCCCATAAAATCATTGCTTCCTCTAAAATTACCCTCATAAAAATTGAGGAAATTTGTGTGCACTTTTAATTATTTTTATACCCTCCACCATAGGATGGGGGTATACTAATTTCGTCATTCTGTTTGTAACACCACGAAATATGCGTCTAAGACCCCATAAAGTATTTATATTCTTGATCGTCATTTTAAGTCGATCCAGCCATGTCCATCCGTCCGTCTGTCTGTCGAAAGCACGCTAACTTTCGAAGGAATAAAGCTAGTCGCATGAAATTTTGCACAAATACTTTTTATTAGCGTAGGTCGGTTGGGATTATAAATGGGCCATTTTTTGATATAGCTGTCATATAAAGCGAACTTGGGTCTTGACTTGAGCCTCTAGAGGGCGCATTTCTTTCCCAATTTGACTGAAAAATTGCACGTGACGTTTTGGTATCACTTCCAACAACCGTGCTAAGTATGGTTTAAATTGGTACATGTTTTGATATAGGTGCCACATAAACCGATCTTGGGTCTTGACTTCTTGAGCCTCTAGAGGGCGCAATTCTCGTCCGATTTGACAGAAAAATTGCACGTGGTGTTTTGGTGTCACTTCCAACAACCGAGGTAAGTATGGTTTAAATCGTTCCATGTTTTAATATAGCTGCCATGTAAACCGATCTTGGGTCTTTATTTCTTGAGCCTCTAGAGGGCGCGATTCTTATCCGATTTGGCTGAAATTTTGCATGAGTTGTTTTGTTATGGCTTCCAAATACCTGTGCTAAGTATGGCGCAAATCGGTACATAACCTGATATAGCTGCCATATAGACCGATCTGGGATCTTGACTTCTTGAGCCTCTAAAGGGCGCAATTCTCATCCGATTTGGCAGAAATTTTGTAGAACGGTGTCTCCCATGACCTTCAACATACATGTCCAATATGGTCTGAATCGATTAATAGCTTGATACAGCTCCCATATAAACCCATCTCCCGATTTTGCTTCTTGAGCCCCTACAAGACGAATTTCTTATTCGAATGGACTGAAATATTACCCAATGACTTCTACAATGTTCAACATTCAATTAATTTATGGTGCGATTTGGACTATAACTTGATATAGCTCCAATAGCATAAAAGTTCTTATTCAGTATTCTTTGTTTGCCTAAAAAGAGATACCGCGCAAAGAACTCGACAAATGCGATCCATGGTGGAGGATATATAAGATTCGGCCCGGCCGAACTTAGCACGCTCTTGCTTGTTTTTATAATTATCCGTATCCAAAACTTAGTTCGTTTAAACCTAGAACACTTCTTACCTATTTAACTTAGAAGAGCGTACGAGATAGTGTTACTATATCAATGTCGCATGTCTTCTTAAATATTTGTATTTAATTTCATATATTAGATTTCCAATTAAACAGCATTGGGATTTCTACTACATCATAGAATTTTAATCCATATAAATTTCTTTCCAAGATAAAATTTTCAAATGTTGTGGTAATCAACAACACAAATTAAACACTATTTTATGAAACTATGTACTATGAAGGCTCTAAACAATAAGGCCAAAAGTTTAATAAACTACAAACAAAGGCCGAGAAACGTGTTCGCTCATAATCTCCAAGCAAAATAAATATCAATGGTTGAAGGGAAAATTCCAAAAATCTTTATTGTTTTTCTGAAACTATTAAAATTTGACCACCTTAAGATTCTACTCCCATGAATGTTGCAATGTCAGTTGCCAATAAGGGTGGTTTGAAGACAGTGGAGTTCATTTCATCTCCTTCACTTGGTTTTGAGTGTTATATGCTAGAGGAAGTAGAAGCAACTGTTTACAATTCCCAAGAAGAAAAATTACTATGAAAATTAAGTTAATTTATGCAAAATATCTAATAAACAAAATTATTTCTAGTCCCAACACCATATTATGCGGCCCAAGAATAGAGAGGAGAAATATAAAACCCCCTTCATCTGACTAACACATCCGCATGCGGCCAAGAATGTCGTTCTTAATGTAGAAGAACTCTTGTATCAGGACATTTATTGTGTTACTTAAACTTTACATATAACATCGCCATCGAAGATGGGGGAGATGTGGACGAATATAAACTATTTTTTAATTGTTAACAAAAGAAAAACAGATAATAAACATATCCAAACACCACTAGCTTATACCCACACCCATACCCACACACGACACAGTTTAATCACAAGGATACAGCGGAAAATCCATACCCAGCAAGGAACTACCACATATCCTATATTAAGAGTTTCCTTTAACAAATGAAATTCTGGGATTTTTCACAGCCAAACAAACACATCTGAAGAACAAAGAAACAAAGTTAATGAGAACATAAAACACTAAACCATAAAATCATTCATGGTGGAACTTAACAAGACAGCATTTAAAAAGAAGCTGAAGGCCCAGGGGATGATAAAGGGCTGGTAGTGGTAGTGGTGACAATGAAAGAAATATTATTATCCCAAGGATGTGTGAAGACACTTTGTCGCCACAAAGTTGGCATGCGGGGAAACCTAAGTCGAACACTGGAATGGAATGATAAAATATTACAATGTTGTTCTAATGTTATGAAATTACTTAAGGAAAACTATATGATATACTGACATTGTGGTGTTAAAAGTATACAAGTATCTCTCATTTCAATGAGAATATTTATTTCATTCATTCGAAGTTGCACACTCAGAAAAAATGGCATATGCTTTAGAGCAGGAAAAACAGTTCAAAAGGGCTGGCTAAACTATGCTAATGATATGGTATGTGAATCGGATGGCAAGAGCTTAAAGCTACTCGCTATTAAAAATTTCAGCGAAATCGGGTATTAAATTCAGCTTTTAAGGATTTCATACCCTTAATCGGCAGGTCGGTCTATATGACAGCTATATTCAAATAAGGTCCGATTTGGCCTATTCAATAACTTAACCTGCGTGCAACAAAAATACTTATCTATGCCAAATTTCAGCTCAGTATCTCAATTTTTGAAGGTTGTAGCGTGATTACAACAGACGGACAGACACTTAAGAATTTTACGACGATCCGAAATACATATACTTTAGAGGATTGGAATGTGTTGCCAACGGAATGACTAAACGAATATACCCCCTATCCTATGGTGGTGGGTATAAAAACTCATCGCCGAGCAGGCATCCACCCTACCAAGAATCTCATTTAGTGGAGTTTTCACTGACTCCGTAGCAAAATCTGCGGAAATCAGTAATCCATTTCTGGCCGGCTCGTGGGCCGCTTCGTTTCCCACCAATCATTGATGGCCTGGGATTCAGCAGTGCCTGACAACCCTTTCCATGATTCGAAGAAGCTTTTTGCAACTTTTAACCAGTTTTAACCTCACGCGGCCTGACGCCAGAGTCTTCAGCTCCGTCAGACTGTTCACGTATATCGTGACAGTCCGATCGGGCCGTCGGTGCCATCAGAATAGCGAATACCTCCGCCTGAAAGCCGCTGCACCCGTCTTAAAGTTTATAAGATTCCCTTATTCCAAAAAATTGAATGAAGACTTCTGCTCTAGTGCATTCATCCAATTTAGACCCTTTCGTGTACACAGAGGGTCCCGTGAAGGGTGGGGTATACCCAACCTAGAAATCCCTTTTCGGGAAAACAACATCCAACCCATCAACTAGGAAGGACTGAATGTTTGTTTGAAACCTCTAAACACAAATGATATATTTTAATTTTCTAATAAATATATGGAAGGAACATTACATTGCACACCTAAAACCCTCAACACGGGCATTTAGACCACTCGGAACAGTATAGAACTTAAAAGTATTTGAAAGTAGAGTATGACTCTGATATCAAATTTTTGGGTCCGTATTTCAGGGCTCCACTCCATCCACCCATCAAAAATCCACTCAAAACGGCCATAGAAACCTAACAATTCAATATTGGACTGATTTCAGCTTAAAAAGAGATTGCGGATTCTAATCCCTCCCTCGAATTGTGCATTGTGTATGAGTGCGCCGGTAGTAATATGTGACCCGTAATGATACCAAAAGCCATACTGCTATCCTTCTTAATTACACTTAGTATAAATAAGCCTCGTTGTCCCATGAGCCGGAGCTCCTCATAGGATTTTCGTCGTCCTACCATCCATTTCACTATTCCACAGTGCCACTATTCCAGATTGCTGTGCACCGGAAGACCATACACGAGGCAGCCTTCGAGCTATCCAGGAATTAATAAATCGCTGATAAGCGCTGTTCTATGCAAACTGAGCAGAAGTGATGTGGGCTGGGTCCACTAGTTGCAGTTTAGCTACTCGCCCTTTAGTCCTGAGCGCGAGTGTTTCTCATAACAGAAAGTCAATTATGCTGAGGCTGAAGACACATGACCTCAGACTGTTGCAAGGAGCCCTGACAGCATACATGGTTAGGCGGACTTTCAAGGTGTCTACGATGACGAGAAAGAGTTGGAAAAATTTTGTATCACTGCAATGCAACAATCAGCCCTCTCCTCATTTTGGACTGCTGTAAAAGTCTGAAGTGGCTGACTGGACGATGTTTCCACCAATGAAAAATCCTCTCTGGTCCACCCGAATGAGAAAAAATTACCCCCTACGTCAAATCCGGCTGTCCTTTCGTTCCCCGCTACCAATGCTAACCCGGTACACAAATGATGGGGCACACAACGAATAGAGCAGGCACACTATCGATAATCGCATTGATCTCCTTATTTCCACTTCTCATTATTTTTGTTTAAAATATAAGTGATGGGAATCTAAAGATAGTATCTATACTTTCGATATTTATTATTAGAAATATCGATATCGATAGTTTGCAGCTCTACCCCAGGCTCACTTTGCTCCCTAGCTTTAATCCATTCTTGTAGCCTGAACTTCCCGACGGCAATGCCAGAGTTTCGTCAATCCAAGACTGTATTCCCGCTAACAGTGTAATTTACTCAACCTCAAGTGGGCCGGATTTTAACCTGATATATGATCCGGTATCTGATTAGAAACCTCTTCTAATCCATCCAGGTTTCCTATCATCGCATTAAGTCTCATAGCTGCAATGGCTCCCTCATACTTAATCTGTATGTCCCTGGGGCGGATATTAAGAATAGTTTCCAGTGCCCTAGTAGGCGTAGCCTTCATCGCACCGCCAATGCCAAGACAATACGTTCTCCGAACCTGTTGCACTTTCTCTGCATTGCGCACCAGTGTACTTTTGAGGTGTAATTACGCTCCTGTAGAACCAATGGACTATCCCTAGACACAGGACCCATCTCGAACATGACCAACATTTCCGTTTTACAGAAAGTGCGATGGATTAGGAGAGAGGTATCTGAACAACACCGAGAAGGGACGAGCTTGTCTGTAGAATTGTGGTTAGTCAAAGACTAAACCTTGTCTTCAGATTGGCCTCGATGGATTAAAGACTCTCTACTACCGCTGTAGGGGCGGTTGAAAGGGCCAACGATATCCCTCCACCATAGATAGAATTTATAAAGTTCTTTGCCCAGTATTTCTTTACAGGTATAAAAAGGGTAATGGATAAGAACTGCTGTGCTATTGTATATCAGGTAATGGACCGTTTCGGGGCATAGTTGATTTAGATGATGGACACCGTAGTAGAAGTCATTGTGTAAAATTTCAGGGTAGCCCTATAAAGACTAAAAAAGCGAAATCGGGAGATCGGCTTATATAGGAGCTATATCAGGTTATAGGCAGATTCAGGACATACTTGTATGTTGGAGGTCATAGAAGAAGTGATTGTGCAAAATTTCAGCCAAATCGGATAAGAATTTCGTTCTCTAAAGGCTCAAGAAATATAATCGGGAGATTGGTTAATATGTTAGCTATACTAATGTAAAAAATGTCAAATGCCAAATGCAAATATGCCCATGAACAATTAATTAAGAAACAGGGGCGAACACTCACATATTCAAGTTTAAGTTCACTTATAAGGGACCTCCTTTTTATAGCCGAATCCGAACGGCGTGCCGCAGTGCGACACCTCTTTTGGGGAGAAATTTTTACAAGGCATAGTACTTCACAAATATCGTCAGCATTTGGATGGGATAACCACAGTTGAAAAAAAAAAATTTTGACGTTTTCGCCAGAATTTGAACACAGGCGTTCAGCGTTATAAACGCACATGCTAGCTTCTGCGCTACGGTGACCTCCACACTAATGGGAAGTATTTGTGAAGAGTTTAAGCGCTTAGGTTTACTCTCTCGAAATTAAGCTTGTTTTCGACAGACGAACGGCATGGTTATATCGATGTCAAGATATATGTTGGGTCTCAGATCAATATTTCGATGTGTTACAAAAGGAATGACGAAAGTAGTATACCCCCAACTTGCGAAGAGTATACAAAGGTATCGGAAGAAAAGAAAGTTGAAGAAGCGTCTATTCCCCTTGCAAAATAGAAGAATATAAAGACGTGAGTGAGAGGAAATCAAGATTTTCAGATGTCACAATGACTACGAATATATTTTACAAAAGAATTCAACATCAAACCAATGTTAAAGCAAGAATCTAATGCAGATAGTGTGCTTAGGATATGCATGGAACATTTTTCTCAGCTGTTAGTGTGAGTGATAGTTGCGGCGACGAGAAAACTGCAGCACTACCGCCTAGTCAGAATGAGGTCTATGTAGCAATAACCCTGCAAAAGAGCAACAAGGGAACAGGAGCCGATGGGTTATCAGCTGAAGTATTTAATACCGGTTGCTACATGTTGATGTGCTGTATGTATCATCTCGTCAGCGCAATCTGGCTTGTAGAACCCATACCTGATGATTGGAACCTCAGCATACTTTGTCCCGTATACAAGAAAGGAGAAAAGACAGTTTTGGAATGTCAAAATAGAATCACTTAGATGCGTTGATGTGCTGTATGTATCATCTTTTCAGCGCAATCTGGCTAGTTGAACCCATACCTGATGATTGGATCCTCAGCATACTTTGTCCTGTAAACCAAAAAGGAGAAAGGACAGCTTTCAAATGTCGAAATAGAATCACTTAGAGTGGGTTAAAATAAAATTGATGGTATTATTGCCCGGACCGCTCTGCGAACGCAGACCAACAGGGAAAGTTGGAAACTATAACTTAAAGAAAGTCAGCTATTTTTTCTACCTAGGCAAAGTCAATTTTTTGATCATACTTCTATTAAAGCATGGGTACAAATACGTACATTTGTATTTAGAAAAACTTTTTCTTTAATATGGCAGTTAGTTGCAAAACTGGTTAATGCATTCGAATTTTCATTGAAAAGTTTTGCTCACATGTCTTATTGGCTGGCTAAGACATCATATCAAGCAAAGTGTGGAAAGAGAGAAGCGGCCACGCAACGTTGCATTAACGCCCTTCCATGCTGGTGTTGCCATAAGCAGGCCCACTAAACAACCTCCTCTATCATGGATGCATGGGATTTTCATTGATGTGTCGTCCATATTGTTTTGCCTTGAAATTAATGGCATTAAGTTTAGTAGCTTCTAAGGATTTGCCCAACTCTAGAGTAAGACTTTTTCCTCGTTATCTAGCAATGTTGCACTAGATGTCCTTTCTACCAACTTTCCTTATGGTGGTTCGTATAGTGTCACATGGCCAAGATTATAACGCCAAGATGTTGCAACGAAAAAGGTTGGTGGTGGGTTGATGTGGAGGAAAGACGGATGGCATATAAGGCTGGTTTTTAGTTTTGTGCTGACGATGTTAACTTGAAAATAATTTTATCCTTTCAATTAAAGTTGGTGTCCTTCCTGTCCTCAGTACTACGTTTATTTAGCAATCTATTACAATGTTGTCTCGTTGCTCTTTTTATTATTGTTATTATTTTTATATTCTTTCCCAAGTTAGTTCGTTCTTTACGTCTGATTGCTTTCTAATAGATTTTTGCCGTGGTGTCAAGATAGTGTTGTCGAGCAGTAGGGTTGGTGGGCATGTATTTGTGTAGGATATAATGACAAAATGTATCGCAAGAAGAATTTTCAATATCTAATGCCTGGGTAAGTGAGAAACTTTTAAAAGTTCAAATTGAAATTGTTTAAATGAAAAACAACAAAATTATGGAATGAATACAATGAGAAAATAATTGATGACTAGGCGAAAACGGTTTAGTAATACATAAAAGCAATAATCTAAGGTTTGTAGAATGAGACAAGGAGCTTTTTATTCCCTTCACCAGTACTGAGATACAGTGTATTATAATTCAGTGAATTTGTTTGTAACACCCAAGTATAGTACCAATCGACTCACAATCGCTTTCTGATTCGATTTAGCTATGTCCGTCTGTCTGTCTATCAGTCTGTCCATGTTAATTTGTGTGCAAAGTGCAGGTTGTTATTTTCATCCAATCGTCTTCAAGTTTGGTACAGGCTTTGTTCATTGGCCTAGAAACGAAGCCTATTGAAATTGAAAGAAATCGGTTCGGTTTGGATAATATTGCAATAGTATCGTCATTTCTTAGGCGATTCTCATGAAATTTGGCGCAAGGGAGTCCCTTATAATATAGACATTACTGGTGAATTTGACTGAGTAATCGGTTCAGATTTATATAAAGCTCCCATCAGGGACATAGTCAAGGGGTGGGGCCCGAGTGGAGGGGAACTCAGTATTCTGTTTCTTCTTTGACATGAAGCAGGACATTGACAAAGAAAGTGAAAGCTGTCCTCCGAGGCTTCGATCTCATGACACCACCGACAGATTTTCCATTGACAACATACTATCTATGTTCGATTTCGAGCGTTCGTACCACAGAAGCTTTGTTTGTTCTCATCGAATTGTTAAATTCCAGCGATTTAACCATGTATCCTTATAACACTCCTTAATTCCATGGAAAATTCTCGATAGATGTAAGTATACATCCAAAACTTATACAAGAGCAAAGTTTATACCTGATATTAAAGGCATGCCCACCTTCTCGTTTCCTATAATATCCTTATGTCCAGCAACCCAGCACAAAGCCAGATTATGATACCTCTGAAGCTATTTAAAACCTCTCGAAAGCGACCCACTACTTTAGATTTTATAGTCGTGCCAATTAAAGCCTTCAATGCAATGTAGATACAGATGTTAGATTTATCTATTCCTCTGGATAGCACAATCTCTCCTACCCTAGTTATCGCAAAGACCTCTGCCTGGAAAATGCTATAGTCATCCGCATACGCAAAGAGGCGTTGATGTCAAGTTCACTCAAATGTATGTGCCAAAACCGGTCCCGTTTTTCATCTTAGATCCATCTGTAAATATATCAACACCCGTAAACCTTTTCCGACCCTTTAGCCATTCCATCAGAGTCGCTATCATAATATACAGTGCGCGACCTACTATTTCTGTTCCAATTTACAAGTGTGTCTGCGGGTCTTTCAATGTGCTGTCCAGCATACTGGTGTGTCTAACTGGAGTTCTCCTAAGCAGGTCAAGCTGTAATAGTCTAAATCGAGTCATCTCTGCCTTTTCCTTTATAAACAAATCGATAGACTGTAATCCCTTAATAACCTCCAAGGCACCTTGTCGCCGTAGTACCCAAAGCTCCAGTCATGAATCTCAAGGCGACCCTATTAACCCTGCCTATAGCGCGCACATGTGTCCCTTTATCCATTACCGGCCACCATGCTTGACAGCCATACATCAGAACTGGCCTTACCACCGACAAGTTCAGCCAGTGCATCAACCTATCGTAGACCCCACTTACATCCTATAAACTTTTGACTATGGTAAAGAGCCGCAAAGACCTTCTTTGTCAAATTCCTGTCAATTTACTATCATGAGTAACGCCAAGATATTAAGCTGATTTAGCGAACTCCTAAGTTGCTCTCTGCATTGTGGGTTGTTCGAACTCCTAAATTCTTCTCTTCCCTGTGAACAGAAGCAGTTTCGTCTTCGTACGCCCGCAATCCGCAGCCCAAGACGCCGTGCACCCAAGAGCACAATGAGAATGTGTCCCAAGAGAATGACAAGGTCGTCTGCATGTGCACACACCCTAACTCCTTTCGGCTCCAATCTAAACAGAATAACATCAACAACAAGAATCCATAGCAACGGTGAAATGACGCCGATCTGAGGTTTACACGTGGTGGCGTTAACTCTTACCGTCGCACCTTGGGGGAAAATTAAAAAACAAAAAAAATATGCCGTGTGAGAATGGGTAAATATATCTTTGGAACGGTTGGAACTGAGGTGTTGGCGAGATCGTGTGCAAAATTATAAGGCCCTAGGTTGACCGGCGACTTTTTGGCATGCCCCTAAATTCGGTCACCTCGGTATTTCAAAATTTGTTTGGGCTGCCAAATCTTCGTTTGTGGTCCAATTTTCACATTTTTTGCTAGATAGTTCTCAAAAATGTTTACTTGAGGTCTACAATATCGCCATTGTTTCGACGATATTTAACTTTAAATTTTTTTCCAATTTTGACCGAGACCAGATTCTTATCTTGCAATTTACTAAGGCACTTGTGGTTCGATTTTCATTTTCATGCATGATTTGGATTCGTGACAAAATTTCCAACAACTTTGCCGCAACATCGGTCCACTGACTGATCTGAAAACTCTGTTAAAGGTTATACAATTTGGAAGTCAAAAAATTTGAAAAAAAATAATTTTTTGCATTTTTTGGTAGTCTCAAGTTCTCAAATTCCTAATCCCAGATTCTCCATTCGGATTTATGTTTTTTTTTACAACATATTCCCCCTACCAGCAAAAAAATGCCGGTTTTGAAGCTGTCTTTGCGCGAAAGGGGTATTTTGGGCATCTTTGTAAAAGTTTTCGGCCAGAATTCACTTTTAGTTTTTTAGAACATTTTTATCTGAAAAATCCAAAAAGAACTACTAAGATATCTCTCTTCTCTATTGATCTCTCATTGCCATTATTCTAAATATCATCCACATCTGCACTCCGTAACGCCCTCTCAAGCAGACACATGCACACTGTTAAAGGCTCCTTCAATATCCAAAAAAGGCGCCGTGGTGAATACCTTATAATTCAGTGTCTTTTCCAGGTGATGCACCACACTGTGCAGAGCAGAGTCCAAAGATCTGCCCTCAATATTCAGGTGCTGGCATCTGGAGAAGTAGGGGGGTCTAGTTTACTCCCTATGTGGAAATCCAAAATTCTCTCCATTGCCTTAACAAAGAAGGCGGAGAGACTGATCGGCCTAAAATCCTTGACAGCACTATATTGCATCTCCCTGGCTCCAGTATAAAAACCACCTTAACTCTCCTCCGATATTGAGGCGAATTCTACACAAGCCCTTTGAAGCACAAAAAATCTTCCCGAAAGGCACTAGTAGGCCTCCTGTAGCATTTTTGGATAAATGCCGTCAGGTGCGGGTGACAGTCATTTTCAGCAAACAACAGACTTTTCAGTAGGCCTGCTACTCTGAAATTGCAGTACTACTGATGCAATAGCTACAATCGCAGCAATAGCAGAACTACTGCTACAATAGCAGCAAAATTAACTTCTTATATTCAACAGACAGTGTTTGCTATTTTCAACAAACTTTTTTCTATGAGTGTATCATAAATAACACATCGCCACATCAGCGTTATCACCGTTCTCTGTGATTATCAAATCGACTTCCGCCTCTTCCCACAGCCCAGAAAATGTGTCTCCAGCAAATACAATAAAGTCCCACGAGGGGACTCGGTCCATGAGCTGAAACTTTGCAAAAATTCCAAATGTGCCCATGAACATTCCGTTAAAGAACAGGGACAAACTTTTGGTGTATCGACAAGTGCTGTCCGATTCAAATTTTAGTATCAATGCGGCGTGCGGCAATGCGACACCCTTTGGGAAGAAGCTGCAACTTTGCACACATAATTTTTTTACCATAGGCAGGTTTAGATCAAAAATGGGCTATATCTCGATATAGCCCCAAATAGACAGATCTGTCTATTTAAGGTCTTCAGCTCATACAAGTCTTATTTACTAATCAATTTCAAAGAATTTACACGGAAAAAAAGTTCGCTCAAAATTTTAGATTTTTCCTTATTTGTAGGATTTTAGCAATGAAAACGAGCCAAATTCCTATTTACTAAGGGACAAGACCATCCGTGTCAAATATTATCAAAATTTATTATAACACTACTTCATCCATATTAATATCCAACTATGGTCCGATCTTAGTCGTATTTGGTTCAGTTGCCGAGAAGCTCTATATAAGTAATAGTTGGAAATTTTAACTAAATCGGGTAATAGTGCGCCGTTCATCTGATTAAGCCCTAATTCGGATGATCGATCTATATGGCAGCTATATCTAAATATGGTCTTAAAGCAGCTCATTGTTTCTAATTTCAAATGCGCCTTTGATGGTCTTCGACCCTAAAGCTGAAGGTTGGTTTCTATGGTACCTATATCTAAATATAGCCCGGTCTGGACCATTTTTGGGACAGATATTGAGTCTTATTGTAACTTACTGTTCCAAATTTCTGCGAAATTGGGTAATAAATGCGCCAGTTATAAGCCTAAGACCCAAAATCAGCATATCGTTCTATATGGCAGCTATATGTATTTATGGTCCGATAAACGCCATATTCGGGTCCGATGTCGAGGCCCCTAGTGCAACTCACTGTTTCAAATTTCAAATATATTCCGATCTGGACCATTTTTGGTTCGGATACCGACGGGCCTAATAAAACTCACTCTTCTAAGTTTCACCAGAATCGGTGAAACTTAGAACAGTTATAGGCTTAAGCCCCTAAATCAGCATATCGTTCTATATGGCAGCTATATCTAAATAAGGTCCGATAAACACCATATTCGGGTCGAATGTCGAATTTCACTGTTTCGAATTTCAACAAAATCGAAGAATAAATGCGCCTTTTATGGTCTTTAGACTCTAAAGCTGAAGATCGGTCTCTATGGCAACTGTATCTAAATAAAGCCCGATCTGAACTATATTTGGGGCAGATGTGAGTCTCGATACAACCCATTGTTCCAAATTTCAGCGAAGTCGGGTAATAAATGCACCTGTTATAGGCCTAAGACCCAAAATTGGTAGATCGGTCCATATGGCAGCTATATCCAAATATGTTTCGATCTGGACCATTTTCGTTCGGATATCGCCGAGCCTTAATAAACTCACTATGTCAAATTTCAGCGAAATCTGGTAATAAATGAATCTGTTATAGGTTTAAAACCCTAAACCACCAGATCGGTCTATATGGCAGCTATACCTAAATATCGTCCGATGTGATCCATTCAAGAACTTGAACTACGTATAGAAGAAATACGAGTCTGTGCAAAATTTCAGCTCAAAATCTCAATTTTAAAATATTGTAGCGTGATTGCAACTGGCGGACGGACAGACACGGTTTAACTACGGTTCACAGTTGTCTTGTCCCAAGGTAAATTTCCTTACGTTCAACGATATGTTGACCTTCATTTTAGATTTCATTATAACAAGACGCAAATTTAGGGACTATGAATGAAAATATTTTTCGCCAAAATATTTTCCTTAAAAAGTTGGAAAGTTGATCATCTTTAAATTAAGTTTGCTAATGTTTGGCTCAAATCTTCAAAATTACGACAAATTACTATTATATTCTGTTCTATTCGATTACTATTCGATTTCGATGAATAAGATCTAAGATGGACTATATCGGACCATATCTTGATATGGTCATAAATATACAGATCTGTCAATAAAAGGTCTTCAGCCCACAAAAGTCTCATTTACTATTCAATTTCGTTTGGTTTGGTCTCAAGTAGCAAATCTTTTAGATCAATGAAAAGTATCTGTCCTAGTTTAAAGCCAATATCTGTATACTCTTTACGTATGAAAAGAATTTCCACACAATGAAGAGGTGTTCAAAAGGAATGAAATTTCTTCATACTCGTTCCTATAAAAGTGCAAAAAAGCCATAAATATCCATACAGCATCATCCTAAGTTCATAAATAGCACGTAGTACAAAAAGAACAAAGCAAAAAATATATATAGGCGTCAATGAAAAAACCTTAGCAAATATTGAGTTTTATTATTATTGAATTCTAATGCATATCGAATGTCATATATAAACATTCAATAATGTCTGTCATAACTTTGCTTTTCTGTTAACCACACCATAAGCCATAAACTCCCTTAACCTCTTTTTTTTCGTGCGCTATGGCAAAACGCAAAAAGCCTTAAAGGATTGTTAATCCATTTAAATGTAGTCATGTGTCAATGTGACATCCAAGGGAGTATATGTAGCTCTTTCTTATGGTCATAGGGTTGTATGTATGTACAATATGACCTTTTACTGCTAGCGTATAGAAATAATATACGAAAGTGTAAAATGCTATTATTTGATCATATACAGTAGTATTCCTTAGTACGTTTATGAAAATGGTTGGCGAAAACTATTTGTTTTTGCTCTACACTGATGCAAATTATCGCATATCATTATGTTAATTTTTAGCAAATTCCGTATCCTTTACTTTTCAATTTAGAGGTCATGAAACTGGTAAGCAACATCATTGCCACTAAGGAAAGAAACAATTTGAACAGTCTTTTAAGCATAAAGACAACTTTTTATACCCTCCACCATAGGATGGGGTATACTAATTTGTCATTCTGTTTGTAACACCTCAAAATATGCGTCTGAGACCCCATAAAGTATATATATTCTTGATCGTCATGTCATTTTAAGTCGATCTAGCCATTTTCGTCCGTCCGTCTGTCTAGCCGCTTAAAATTTTGCACAAATACTTGTTATCAGTGTAGGTCGGTCCATGTTTTGATATAGCTGCCATATATACCGATCTTGGGTCTTGACTTCTTGAGCTTCTAGAGGCCGCAATTCTCGTCCGATTTGACTGTGGTGTTTTGGTAGCACTTCCAGCAACTGTGCTATTTACGGTTGAAGTCGATTTACAACCTGATATAGCTGCCATATAAACCGATCTGGGGTCTTGACTTCTTCAGCTTTTAGAGGGCTAAATTCTTATCCAATTTGGCTATAATTTTGCACGTGGTGTTTTGGTATCACTTCCAATAAGTGTGCTAAGTATAATTCAAATCGGTTCATAACCTGGTATAGCTGCCATATAAACCGATCTTGATCTTGACTTCTTGAGCCGCTGAAGGGCGCAATTCTCATCTGATTTGGCTGAAATTATATTATGATCTCCAATAACTGTGCTAAATATGACACAAATCGGCGGATAACCTGATACAGCTGCCATATAAATCGATCTGGGATCTTGACTTCTTGAGCCTCTAGAGGCAGATATTTTGTAGAACGGCTTCTCCCATGACCTTCAATATACGTGTCCAAAGTGGTCTGAATCGATCTATAGCTTGATACAGATTCCATATAAACCGACCTCCCGATTATGCTTCTTGAGCCCCTACAAGATGCAATTCTTATCCCAACGGACTGAAATATTACACAATGACTCCTACAATGTTCAGCATTCAATTAATTATTGGTCCGAATCGGACTATAACTTGATATAGCTCGAATAGCATAACAGTTCTTATTTTATATTCCTTGTTTGCCTAAAAAGAGATACCGCGCAAAGAACTCGACAAATGCGATCCATGGAGGAGGGTATATAAGATTCGGCCCAGCCGAACTTAGCACACTCTTACTTGTTTTGACGGACAATACTTGAAAATTATTGAATTTTATTATCAAAATGCGTGCTCTCTTAAGAAAGTTCATCCCGGGCTTCTTCTTCCTTTTTAACAACGAAGAACATTTTTGGCTCAATGGGTACATAAATAAGCAGAATTGTCGATTTTGGAGTGAAGATCCGCCAGAAGCATTGCAAGAGCTATCAATGCATCCAGTCACAGTTTGGTGCGGTTTATGGGTTGGTGGCATCATTGGACCGTACTTCTTAAAAAATTATGCGTGAGATGAAATCCAATTTTTCTTTTGCTCAAAATGCTAGAGCTCAACTTGCATGACAGTGGTTTCAACAAGACGGTGCCACATGCCACACTGCCAAATTTCAGCGAAATCGTATAATAAATGCGCCTTTTATGAGCTCAAGACCCTAAATCATAACATCGTTCAAGAACTTAACCTGCGTATTAAAGAAATACAGATCGGTGTAAAATTTTCAGTTAAATATCTCAATTTTTGAATGCTGTAGAGTGATTACAATAAACGGACAAAAACACGAACATCGTTAAATCGGCTCAAAATTTTACGACGAACCGAAATATATATATATACTTCGTAGGGTCGGAAATTGATATTTCGATGTGTTGCAAATGGAATGAAATGAATATACCCTTGGTGGTGGGTATAAAAACAAATAAAAACGAGCTGAGGGTTCCCACCACCATGGATTTCGCTAAAATTTTACACTTTATTGACAGAGGGATATCGGTACTTAGGGGCCTATATCATCATATTGAACGATTCGGAAAAACTTGGAACTGATGTTGTCAATCATAAGATAGGTTTTTGGGTCAAATTTCCACCAAATCAGGTGAATATTTAGGCTTCTAGGGGCTTAAGATGTCAAAACCGGGGTCGGTTTATATGGAGTCTATATTAGTTTATAGACCGACTAGGATCGTATTTGGCGTGGATGCTGAAAGTCCTAACACAAGTCTTTGTTCCAAATTTCAGCCAAATTGAATGAAAATTGAGGCTTCTAAGGGCTCAAGAAGTCAAAACTGGGAATTGGTTTATATGGCGTCTATATCTCTTTATCGGATAAAAATTCAGCCTTCTAGGGGCTCAAGAAGCCAAAACTGGGGATCGGTTTACATGGGTCTATATCTGTTTATATACCAATTCGGATCATACTTGGCATGGATGCAAGAAATCATAACACAAGTCTTTGTTTCAAATTTCAGCCAAATCGGATGAAAATTTAGTCTTCTAGGGGCTCAAGAAGTCAAAACCGGGGATCGGTTTATGTGAAGTCTATATCAGTTTATAGACCGACTAAGATCGTACTTGGCATGGATGCTGGAAGTCATAACACAGGTCTTTGTTCCAAATTTCAGCCAAATCGGATGAAAATTGAGTCTTCTAGGGGCTCAAGAAGTCAAAACCGGGGATCGGTTTATGTGAAGGCTATATCAGTTTATAGACCGACTAGTATCGTACTTGACATTGGTGCTGGAAGTCATAAAGAAAGATGAAAATTGAGGCTTTTATGGGGCACAAGAAGTCAAGTCGGGGGATCGGTTTATACGGGAGCTTTATCCGAATCTGAACCGATATGACCCATTTGCATCCCCAACGACCTACTTCAATAAGAAGTACCTGGGCAAAATTTCTAGCTTTACGTCTTCGACCGCTATCGTGATTTCGACAGACGGACGGACGAAGTGATGGACGGACGGACATAGCTAAATCGACGATCGTTTACACGATCCAGAATATATATGTATATGGGGTCGCAGATCAATATTTCGAGGTGTTACAAACGGAATGACTAGATTAGTATACCCCCATCCTATGGTGGTGGGTATACAAATAAATTACCATAACTTGTGAAATTTTCCACAAGATATGTATGACTTTAACTCTTTATAAGGAGTAGTCTAAGCTCCTTATAAAGAGTTAAAGTAACAAACACCACAGCTTACTAACTACAACTCAAAACAAAAGTAGCACCAACATCATCATCACCACCACCGTAATGCTTAAAGGATATATAAAAAAATAACACAAAAATATGATTTCATATCAAAAAGTCACAACAAATATTGATGGGACATTTATTTGTAAAGGATCACCATATAAGAGAAGGGGTGTGGATAAAGTCATTCGTTAGCAAAGTGTAAAAGTCTTAGAAAAAATCATACGCACACATTTCCAAAGGACTATCTGCCTACGCACATACTACACATGGAAAGTTAACAAACAAACAAAAAAAGTAAACCGTAAAAATCCTTTTTAGCTTGAACTGTTGTCACGCGAAATCAACAAAGTACCACATTTACCATAGATAGAGGAATACGAACGCTGTTCTCGTAAACAAATAAATTGCCGCCTTATCCTTTCCGCATCCTTTTCATGTCAAATGTGCGATAATAATGATGGCTGGGCCAATAATGGAGTCAATGAATGAATGGTGTTGCTTCTGATGCCACCGTTGATGAGTGTGACGAGTGTGGTGGGTATAGATGATGATAATGCCCAAAGGAGTTCTTTTTTTATTGATATCCATTTATTTGCAAAACATTGAATGGAATTTGCAAAAGGGGTTATTGAGTTTATTCCGTGTTTTGCATGTGGACTCATAGCTGGGTGGACTCAGTGCGAAGGAAAGGATGCGCCAAAGAAAGATAAGCGTTGTAAGATAAGACACAGTGTTCAAAATTGAAAAAACTAATCTTCTAAAATTTAGAAAAAAAAAATTATTAAAACTTGGAAATTTTTGTGCGACCATTTTTCACAATTTTCGGTGTGGATGGTCATGACAAGAGTGATCTTAAATCTATGTATACAATGAAGAACCATCTTACAGCACCGTGAAAAACTGGTTTAATGAATTCAGTCGTGGCTGAGGCTCGGGTCAACCAAGTTTATTGCCGGCAGTCGTCTGGTCTTCACTGCCAAATCGTCTGCTTTTTCATTCCCACTTAATCCGCTATGGTCCGTCATCCAAACGATGCGGATCGTGCCATCCTCAGAGAAGGCGTAATTCCCCTTCTTACACTCCAAGACTGTTCGTGACCTTACCGCCCTGGTTGTTATTGTCATGATGACTAGTGCACTGTCCGTAAAGATGTTCACACTGGACGTCCCCACGTTAGCACCACACCACCTCACGCATTCCTTGATCGCCCGGATATCCGCCCGCAGGACCGTCTTATGGTCAGGCAGTCTAAAACAGATCTCAGTCTCGGGGTTTTCAATGTAGACTCCAAGGCCCACTCCGCCCTTTAGCTTTGATCCATCTATGTAGAATGATCTTCCAGATGGCAATGCCAGGGTTCCATCAATCAAAGACTGTGCCGTCGGCAGCAGTGTCTCGCACATGACCACAAGTGCCATGTCAGGTATCCGATCAAAAACTTCTTCTATTCCTTCCAGGTTTCCTATCGTTGCCTCGATTATACCGTTATGGTATGACCTGCTCTTATCCTATATCCATTCTCCCATCGCCTTAAGTCTCATAGCCGCAATGGCTGCCTCACACTTAATCTGTATGTCAATGGGTCGGATATCTAGAATATTCTCCAGTGCCCTTGTGGGCGTGGTACTCATCGCTCCGCATATGTCAAGACAACATGTTCTCTAAACCTGTTTTAACCATACGTTGCAATTTTTCTCCATCGCAGTCCACCAAACTGCTGAGGCGTAAGTAAGTATTGCCCTAATCAACCTCTTGTGGAGCCATTGAACTATCCTCGGATTCAGGCCCCACTCCACGAGTCCACGGCTCTTCTTCATAGTGCCCACCATCTGTATGGCTTCTCGATACGCTCCTGAATGTTGTACTTCCAATTTAGTTTCCTGTCCAAGATCACTCCTAAGTTATTGAAAATTGGCCCACCTTTGTCTTCCTTGTGAACAGACGGATTTCAGTCTTCTCTGGGTTAGCCCAGTCGTATGCCATCTGGTCTAGCCAATCTAGGTCTCGCTTAGTCGTATGCCATGTACAAGACCATTTCGGCCCTTTCTCCAGACATGATTCGGATCCTTACCCGTTAGAAATATTGTAACATCGTCTGCGTAGCAGACGGGTTCAAATCTCTCCTCAGTCAGTATCCGTAATAGGAGGTCACCCGTAGGAATGGCGACAAAATGCTCATATGTGGCGTGACCTAAGCCACTTTCTCCCTTATATTTGCGTCATGGGACCCACAATTTATCCATCTGTTCCTTAGCATATGGTTTATCCAGTCTCTAAGGACCCGGTCCACCCGGTGATCTAAGGATTGGATCAGTGTGTCGGTTCGTACCTTGTTAAAACCTCACTTGATGTCAATGCATACCGCCAATGTGCACATCATGGCATCGAAGGATTCTTATATTTTATGCACAACCTCGTGAAGGGCAGTCTCCACCGACCTTCCGCAGTTCGCTGCATGTCCTATTCTTTATCATGATATCCACGTTACTTTTCATGGTTTTGAGTAGAAAGGAGGAAAGGCTTATAGGTCTGTAAGCCTTTGGTGTCGCCTAACTTGCCTTTCCAGGCTTGGGTATAAATACCATCCTTGCCTTCTGCCAGGCTTTCGGAGTATATGGAAGTGTTAGGCATGCTGTGAAAACAGTGGCCAGATGGGGCGCCAGATAGTCGGCCTCCTTCTGTAGTAACGCAGGAAATATTCCATCAGGTCCGGGTGACTTAAATGATTTGAAGCTCCTCAAGACTTCATTTACCATATATTCTGTACTGATAAGCCTTTAATCAACTTCATTTTTTTAAGATTCCAGTGTCTCCGTGAGTCCCGTCGTATCATGCTGAAAATGCGTTTTAATTAAAAGCCTCACCATGTCCTTCGTAGTCTCTGCTCTCACTTCCATGTCGTTTACTAACGTTGCAGTTTGGACATGGGCTTTTGAGAGAATCTATTTCATCTTGGCGGCGTCATTTAAGCTATCGTCCTGTTTGTAGAAAAGCGACAAAACCCAAAGCAAAGTTGGGTTTTGTCGCCCTGCATATCCTGTTGTAAAACGTGAGTCGTGTAAATACCCGCCCCTATAAACCGCTGCAGTTTTATGAACGGGCCTTCTTCCCAATTAAGAACGTTTTCCCCGTTAATCCCGGAATTTTCTTGAGCCGATTTCCTATTGTCCGGCGAAGAAGTCTTTTGGAGTCGATCGCAATGGTACATGCAAACCGGGATAGCCCAAAACCCGATGGAAAGATCAAGTGGTGAGAGACACCTCGAACTTGGTGTCAGAGATTAAAGAAAGAGCGCAGAAGTTCGATGCGCTTGGAACGTTATTCTACGTTTGACTAATGGGACAAATGTTCTGTCATAGTCAATTAAAGTAAAGATTTCCTATCTCGTAGCAGATAACTATCTTCGAAAGACCAACTATTGCAGTCGTAATCCTCTTGGAATTGCCTTCGATGGCTACAATACCAGAGCAATTTAAAGCATCCTTCACAAGTCTTTCTCGACGTAGTCTTCTGTACTGCATTTTTCATTTCTGAAGGAGAGCGGACCCTCTCCTTAAAATAAATTTGAACAATTCGGTATCTCGAAGATGGGATGAGCAGATTTAAGCGACATTCGGTTATCACCGTTATAGCAACCCAAAAAACGCCATGGGGAACCCCAAAAAGCCCTTCAACAGGACAAGTTTGCCCGTGGGGGCAATATGGATATCAAATGAAAGGCATTTGGTTGTAGAGTACTAATCGGATATTAAAATACGGCCCTGGTCTCTGTGCGCCACCCCATCACAAAAAATCGCCATATCACCATATTGACCGATTCGTACAAAACTGGAGTTGTATGTTATAAGATAGGGGTTTCAGCCAAATCAGGTGAAAATTTAGGCTTCTAAGGGCTGAAGAAGTCAAATTCAGGGATCGGTTTTTTTTGGGGACCGATTCTGATCATACTTGGCATGGATGTTGGAAGTCATAACTCAAGTCTTTGTTCCAAATCGGATGAAAATTGCGAGACCATCTAAGGGTTCAAGGAGTCAAATCCGGGGATCGGTTTATATGGGGGCAATATCCAAATCTGAACCTACTTGGTCCATTTGCAATCGCCAAGGACCTACATCACCTAAAAGTATTTGTCCAAAATTTCAAGCAGCTAGCTTTACTTGTTCGACCGCTATTGTGTTTTTGACAGACGCACGGACGGACATGGCTAGATCGACTCAGAATGTCGAGACGTTCCAGATTGTATATACTTTATGGGGTCGCAGATCAATATTTTGAGGTGTTACAAACTGACTGACTAGATTAGTATACCCCCATCCTATGGTGGTGGGTATAATGAAAAGTCTTAGGGAGTAGAATACGAATCCGACATAAATATTGTGTTCGGGGCGCAGCCTCAAAAAAACTCACCAATAGAACTGACTTCCTCCCCCCAAAAGGTTGGCCAATCGGGACTATGTGATACTCAAATGTAAGGTCTGTGGGAGAAGAGTAAGAATCTGATATTTTTATTTAGAACAAGTGCCTGCTGGGCATCCCGGCGAGACCATCAGAAAAAATAGAAAAAATTTTCAGCGGTGGTTTTCCCCTCCTAATGCTGGCAGCACTTGTGAAGAACTATGCCATGTGAAACTTTTCTCCAAAGAGGTGTCGCACTGCGGCACGCCGTTCGGGCTCGGCCATAAAAAGGAGCTTAAAACTTGAATCGGGCTGCACTCATTGATATGTGAGAAGTTTGCCCCTGTTCGTTAGTGGAATGTTCATGGGCAAAATTTGCAATTTTGTTTGCTGGCCATTCAATCAAAACATAAAACCCCAACGAGCATATAGGCATATGAAAGGTTCTTGGAAGCTAACCTCCTCTAACCAAACCTCCAACTGACATGCTGACATGTAGGCCGGTCGGAACAAAATAGGACACCAACTTGGTAAACCCGAAGCCTTTCGGGTCGACTCAGTTCGTGTTAAGGGCGTGGGCGATGAATGCGGATGCAACCCTGTTGAACAGCGAAACGGTCGGCTGGACGGCGAAAATCCTATGGGGGGATCCAGATCGTGAGAAGACAAGGCTATTACTGAAAGGAAGTAAGAAGGAGGTCAGTATAGCTATTGGCATCATAATGGGACACATAGGACTACGAACTCACTTATGTAAAATCAATGCGATGAGTGATAGCATGTGTAGGGCATGTGGGGAATATGATGAGACATAAGAGCATTTCCTTTGTCATTGCCCGGCTTTCGCGTCTAACAGATACCGGCATTTAGAGAGGACACAATACCAGACATGAACCAACTTAGGGGCGTGTCATAGAAAACAATTAAGGATTTTGTAAGTAGAACGGGATTCCTAACTTACATTTTCTTTTCCAATGTTACTTTTTAGTTTCTAGAGCGCACAAACAAGCCGATTACTGGCTTAGGTGTATGTCTATAGTGGCATGGCACAATTGAATATCTGCATCTCCTTTTCAACCTAACCTAACCTAATGTTCAATTTTTGTCCTCCAAATTAGATTGAACCAGGAGTCTTTGAAAATGTTGCCTTCCATTTGGTAGCTTTGTGATATGATTGCCTAGATGCAGTTCCTATTTAAACTCATCCCACGATTATACTTTTTTAACCTCTAGAGCGCGCATTTGGCGCTTTTTACTTATTTGAACTAAATTGATAACATTTCCCATTTTTACCCACTGTGCTCAACAAGCAATTGAACTTAAGCAGATTCATTCGGTGACCTTTCTTTTGTTTACGCACCCCAAGTGTGACAAGCGAAACACCATGCAATGAAGTGCCCCTTTACGGAAATTCTTCGGTTTCGAAAATCACATAAAAAATCACTCAGGCAGTAAAGTCACATCAACAGTCACTGTTGTTGTTCATCTTTCCGTTTAGCTGTTAAAAGAGCAAAATCCCCACATGAATAAAACAGAATGAAAATTTCGTTTGGCCTGATGTCATGGAAACACCACCTTTTAGTGGAAGAAGATTTTTGCAAAATCTGTAGATTTGGTGATAAATATTTGCCACAGCAAATGGAAAAGTAACTGAGGTGACTAACATGACAAATCTATGAACATTTTCTTATGTTTGTTATTACATAGGCGATACTAAAAACAGAATACCATAGGTGAGTAGTTAAAGGGAAACCTATAAATGGCTTAAAACCCCAATATTTTTTCGTTTTTCGTATGCACCCATTATTAATTTGTATACCCTCCACCATAAGATGGGGGGTATACTAATTTCGTCATTCTGATTGTAACTACTCGAAATATTCTTCTGAGACCTCATAAAGTATATATATTCTTGATCGTCGTGAAATTTTATGTCGATCTAGCCATGTCCGTCCGTCCGTCCGTCCGTCCGTCCATCCGTCTGTCCGTCCGTCCGTCCATCCGTCTGTCTGTCGAAAGCACGCTAACTTCCGAAGGAGTAAAGCTAGCCGCTTGAAATTTTGCACAAATACTTCTTATTAGTGTAGGTCGGTTGGTATTGTAAATGGGCCATATCGGTCCATGTTTTGATATAGCTGCCATATAAACCGATCTTGGGTCTTGACTTCTTGAGCCTCTAGACTGCGCAATTCTTATCCGATTGGGAAGAAATTAAGCAAGACGTGTTTCGATATTATATCCAACAACTGTGCCAAATATGGTTCAAATCGGTCCATAACCTTATATAGCTGTCATATAAACCGATCTTGGGTCTTGACTTCTTGAGCCTCTAGAGGACGCAATTATTATCCGATTTGCCTGAAATTTTGTACGACGTATTCTTTCATGACCATCAACATACGTGTTTATTATTGTCTGAATCGTTCCATAGCCCGATACAGCTCCCATATAAATCGATCTCTCTATTTTACTTTTTCAGCTCACAAAGAGCGCAATTCTTATTCGAATTGGCTGACATTTTACACAGGTCTCCAACATATAATTTAATTGTGGTCCAAACCGGACCATATCTTGATATCGCTCTAATAGCAGAGCAAATCTTTTCTTATATCCTTTTTTTTGCCTAAGAAGAGATGCCGGGAAAAGAACTCGACAAATGCGATCCATGGTGGAGGGTATATAAGATTCGGCCCGGCCGAACTTAGCACGCTTTTACTTGTTTTGTATTTTATTGAATTTTAGACCGATTTTTTTGTTTGGTTTTCTGAGTTTTAAGTTTCTACGAAATCGGAAATGGAAACATGGTTATGACCCCATCGCGATTAACGAATTTTAACTTGTTACAAAAGTATTTCTATTATACTCATAGCTAACTTTTCTTTTAATGTTTATGTGGTCAATTGCCAGTGGCAATTTTTATGGTTGTTCGCTAACCAGTTGTGCCTAAATCAAAAACTCAACAGGCTTTCGACAACAATTGGACAACATTGTGTTTGCTTGCTCCTCGGGAACTTAAGGCAAACTCTCAAAAAACACACATAAATCTTGAAGTAAAGGGACAATGTATTTTTCCTGCTTTAGACAGCAACAAAAAAAAGTTTGCACGCAACAGGGTGAAAACAGACCTTTATCCTTCCTCACAAATGGCAACAAATCAACGAATTAAACTTTCTCCTTTATAACAAAGAACTGATTTTGTCTAAATGCTTATAAAAACAATTGTACATGTACAATGCTTAAAGCCTCTTAGAGTTAAAGAATTATTAACAAGTAAAAGCGTGCTAGGTTCGGCAGGGCCGAATCTTGGAAACCCACCACCATGGATTCTGCTAAAATATGGGAGCTATATCTAGTTATAGACCGAATTGGACCATACTTGGCGCAATAGTTCAGCCAAATTGGATAAAAATCGCTGCTGGTAAGGGCTCAAGAAGTCAAATCGGGAGATCGGTTTATATGGGAGCTGTATCATGTTCTTGATCAATTTGAACCATTGGCACAGTTGTTGGGAGTCATAACAGAACACCACGTAAAAAATTTCAGCCAAATCAGATGAAAATTGAGGCTTCCAGGCGCTCAAGAAGTTAACTCGGGAGATCGGTTTATATGGGAGCTATATCACGTTATAGACGTTATCACGTTATATCACGTTATGTGCAAAATTTTAGTCAAATCGGACAAAAATTTTGGCTTCCATGAGTTCAAAAAGTGAAATCGGGATATCGGTTTATATGGGAGCTATATCAGGTTATAGACCGATTTGGGCCGTACTTGGCACAACAGAACATCATGTACAAAATGTCAGCCAAATCGGATGAAAATTGTGGCTTCCATGGGCTCAAGAAGTGAAATCGGGAGATCGGTTTATATGGGAGCTATATCAGGTTATAGACCAATTTGGACCGTACTTGGCACAGTTGTTGGAAGTCGTAATGGAACACTATGTGGAAAATTTAGTTAAATTGGACAAAAATTGCGGCATCCATGGGGTCAAGAAGTCAAATCGGGAGATCGGTTTATATGGAAGCTATATTCAAATGGACCATTTGCAATCCCCAACGACCCACATGCATAAAAGGTACCTGTGCAAAATCTCAAGCGGCTAGCTCTACGCGTTCGACCGCTATCTTGGTTTTGACAGACGGACATGGCTAGTTCAAACCAGAATGTCGAGACGATCAAGAAAATTTATACTTTATTAAGTCCTAGATCAATATTTCGAGGTATTACAAATAGAATGATTAGATTAGTATACCCCCATCCTATGGTGGTGGGTATAAAAAGAAGGTAAATACATTTTCAGAAAAATACTCAAATTATTAAACTTTTTTCACTAGGAGTGTTTAATACAATACACTACAAAATGATGACCCGAGTAAAAAAATTGATATGATCAGGAAAATGATTACATATAATAGGATCTAATTGCATCAAATTAGATCTAATTGGATCTCATTGTATCAAATTAGATCTAATTGCATACAATTAGATACAATTGTATCTCAAATTTGTCGTAGATATAAGCAGATCCAATTATATATAATAATAAACTCTTATTTTTTACCATTTTCCATATAAGTGCTACCTTAACTTTTGCCGCCATTGGAGTTTGAACATGGGTCTTCCCGTTTGCTAGCAGATGCGCTACCAACTCAGCCGACCACTTGTTTATAAAGGTAAACAAATACAATTATCTATATTAAGAACCAACAGCATCGTCTTTCGCTGCCGTTGATAGTCCTTATTATACCCACCACAGACGGATGGGAGCATGTTCATTTTGTCATTCCGTTTGCAACACATGGAAATATCCATGTCCTATCCTATAAAGTATATATATTCTTCATCATCGTAAAAATCTAAGACGATCTAGCCATGTCCGTCCGTCTGTCTGTTGAAATCACGCTACAGTCCTGCTTTTTTTGTCCATAAGCAGGTTAAGTTCGCAGATGGGCTATGTCGGACTATATCTTGATATAGCCCCCATACAGATTGAACTGCCGATTTAAAGTCTTTGGCCCATAAAAGCCACCTATATTATCCGATTTTGCCAAAGTATGGGACAGTGAGTTGTGTTGGGCCCTTCGACATCCTCCTCCCAGATCGCTCCAGATTTGGGTATAGTTGCCATATGGACCGAAATCTCGATTTTAGGTCTTGGGGCCATAAAAGGCGCCGAAATTTGGGACAGTCAGTTGTGTTAAGCCCTTCAACATCCTTCTTTAATTTGGTTCAGATCGGTCCAGATTTGGATATAGTTACGATATATACCGATCTGCCGATTTAAGGTCTTAGGCCCATAAATGATGCATTCATTATTCGATGTCACTGAAATTTGGGACAGTGAGTTGTGTTAAGCCCTTCGACGCCCTTATTATACACCCCACCATAGGATGGGGGTATACTAATCTAGTCATTCCATTTGTAACACCTCGAAATATTTGTCTAAGACCCAATAAAGTATATACAATATATTCTTGATCATCTCGACGTTCTGAGTCGATCTAGCCATGTCCGTCCGTCTGTCGAATTTACGATAGCTGTCGAACGCCGCTTGAAATTTTGCGCAGAAACTTAATATTAATGTAGGTCGTAGGGGATTGCAAATGGCCCATATCGGTTCAGATTTAGATATATCTGCCATATAAACTTATCTTCCGATTTGACTTCTTAAGCCCCTGAAAGCCGCAATTTTTGCCCGATTTTGTATGTAGTGTTCTGTTAAGACTTTGAACAACTGTGCCAAGTACGGTCCAAATCGGCCTATAACCTCATATAGCTCGCATATAAACCGATCCCTCGATATGACTTTTTGAGTCCTTACAAGACTCAATTTTTGTCCGATTTGGCTGAAATTGATCATGTAGTTTTTTGTTATTATATAGCTCCCATAAAAACCGATCTCCCGATTTGACTTCTTGAGTGTTCTGTTACGACTTCCAACTACTGTGCCAAATATTGGATCCTATCAGTCTATAACCTGATATGTAAACCGGTATCTCGATCATCCCTGTTCGGTTCCTAGACGTTTTCATTTTTGCTGGTTTTACAGAAGTTTGGTATGTAGAATTAAATTATGCCCTTCATGATGTTTCGAACATCTTCCAGCTCGAGATCATATTCAGTGCCTTCGATTCAAAGAATAGCATAGCAAAGAACTTATAAAAGTTGAAAAAGTGTGTGTTGTTTTTCAAACTAAATTTATTTTTCATTTTTCAAGTTTTTTTTTTTTTTTTTGCCTGTTTGGGCAAAAACTATTGTTTGTTTTTCTTTCGAGACGAGCTCAATGATCGGAGATGCAAATGGAAAAGGAAAGCCAAAGATAGCAACACACACCAACCACTATGGGACGCTTTTCGGCTTTGGTTAGAAGACTTTTCAACCACATTAGGTGTGATGGCTTCAAGGGCCGTGCGTTGGTATGTTGTATTTGAATCGTATTAATAGCGAAAACGCATCTATGATACAATTACCACATTAACCAAGCTCGACAACCCTGCTTATTAGCTGTACTTTTCCCAATGCATGTACTTTTGTGTAATGACAGACATTCTTTCTGTGACAAATTACACTTCTTCCGTACTACACATGATTTCTGTGCATTTGTCGTTGAAGGTCATGGGAGAAGCCGTTGTACCAAATTTCAGCCAAATCAAATGATAATTGCGCCCTCTAGAGGCTCAAGAAGTCAAGATCCCAGATCGGTTTCTGTGGCAGCTATATCAGGTCACGGACCGATTTAAACCATACTTGGCACAGTTGTTGGAAGTCATAGCAAACCACGCAATGCAAAATTTCATCAAAATCGGATAAGAATTGCACCCTCTGGTGGCTCAAGAAGTCAAGATTCTAGATCGGTTTATATCGCAGCTATATCAGGTTATGGACCGATTTGAACCATACTTAGCACAGTTATTGAAAATAATAATAAAAAACACCTCACGCAAAAACACGTTATGCAAAATTTCAGCCAAATCGGATAAGAATTGAGCCTTCTAGGAGCCTTCAAGAAGTCATGATCCCAGATCAGTTTATATGGTAGCTTTATCAAGACATGGACCGATATGGTCCATTTTCAATCCCAACGGAGTATTTGTGCAAACTTTCAAGCGGCTGGTTTTACTCCTTCGAAAGTTAGCATGCTTTCGACAGACAGACAGACGGGCGGACATGGCTAGATCGACTTTAATTGTCATGACGATCAAGAGTATATAGACTTTATGGGGCCTTAGACGAATTTTTCGAGGAGTTACAAACAGAATAACGAAATTTGTATACCCCCATCCTATGGTGGAGGGTATAATAATTTTCTGTTTTTTGCCAAAATTGATATCGATATCTCTATGATATATTGGGTTGCCCAAAAAGTAATTGCGGATTTTTCATATAGTCGGCGTTGACAAATTTTTTCACAGCTTGTGACTCTGTAATTGCATTCTTTCTTCTGTCAGTTATCAGCTGTTACTTTTAGCTTGCTTTAGAAAAAAAGTGTAAAAAAGTATATTTGATTAAAGTTCATTCTAAGTTTTATTGAAAATGCATTTACTTTCTTTTAAAAAACCCGCAATTACTTTTTGGGCAAACCAATATATCATATGTTTGGATTTTGGTTGGTCAGTGACTCTTAGTTAAATTTGGTAAGGAAAATTTTTGTCTTTGATTTCATCCACCGTAAGTTAATTATTTTGGATGATTCCGGCATCAACTTGAAAAAGTGATACCTTAACCCCAAAATGCACTTTCATTATTTACTGATTTATGGCGTTTAGGTTAAGTTTTTGGGTTTGGGTTTTGGTGCATTCAGAGCCCTAAAGTGAAATTTTATGGCGAATATACTTGCAGAACATTTTTAACAGCTACACACCCATTTTAAAAGAGTTTTAAGATCTTTTTTAAAGAAGGGACCAAAAAGACCACTTTAGTGAGTCGCTTGAGGGTTAAGACAAAAATATTCCTCGCAGTCTTGTAGGTAATATTGGCGAAGACATTATACACCTAAAATGAGTAATTATAAGCCAAAAATTTGGAAAAATCTCCTGAACTAGGGAACTCCCCCTCTTGTTTGGTTACTGTTTGATGAAAACTTTCAAAACGCCGATATGCGTGTTTTCTCTTTTTGACTCCTGTTTCATAATCTGTGCGATTTTTCCTGTTATTGTGAAGAAAGGTGAATTTTGTTCCATAGTATAGTGTTGTTTGTTTGTTCCGTATAGACTCAAAAACGGCTGTAGGTTGTAGGTTGGTATGGAAGGAAACATAGGCTATATAATTTTTTGTTATCGGGAGGGGGGGACCCCAAAAATCGGGACAATATAGGTATCAAATAAAACGTATTGGAGAGTAGAATACGAATATGGTATTAAAATTTGAGTCTAAGTACCCATCGGCCGCCCAAATCTCAAAACTCCCCCAATCAGACATATTGGACGTTCATGTCAATATGGGATTCAAATGAAAGCTATTCGGGAGTAGATTTCGAATCTGGCATACAAAATCAGATCGAAGTATGGGGGGTCACGGCACCCCTCAAAAACGCCCCAAATGAGCATATGACCCACCATGACCATATGGGACACGGCTGAACCATAGAATCATAAACGGCTGAACTGATTCTCTTTAAATTTTCACAGATTTTGTTAGTTTGTCTGGAAGGAAACATAGGCTATAAAATTTTTAGATATCGGATAGGGGCGGACCCTCCCCTTACCCCAAAAAAGCCAAACAAAACCAAAAGTGGACCCATAGGCACAATATGGGTATCAAATGAAAGGAATTGGAGACTAGAAAACGAATATCTTATTAAAATGTGGGTCCAAGTACCTAGCGGGCCGCCCCAACCCCAAAACTCCTCTTAACGGTTCAGATTTTCCGACCATGGCAATATGGGGCTCAAATTAGATTAGAAAACGTATCTGATATCCAATGGTAGGTCCACCCCAACCCCTAAATCGGACATATTTACCAATCATGGCAATATGGGACTCAAATGAAAAGTATTTGCGAGTAGAATACGAAACTGATATGTGGGACCAAGTATTTGGGAGGCCACCCCTCCTCAAAAACACCCCCTAAAGAGGACAATTTAAGACCATAGCAATATGGGGCTCAAATGAAAGGTCTTTGGGGAAAAAAGCACGAATCTAATATCAATATTCGTGAAAAGTGTCTATGGGACCACCACACGCCTTATCCCATAAACTAGTGGCAATATAGGGTTTAAATAAATGATATTTGAAAGTAGCTGATATATTTTTTTCATGGTTAAGTACCTTGGGGACCATCGCACCCTTAAAAAAACCTCGAACTCGGACATACATATTTTATATTTCATATGTTTCATACCCACTTTCGGGAGTCCACACTGGGGGTCCACACCACCCCTAAACCCACCAACCCCCACCCTGGGCGCCTACCCACTCCCAGAATCCCCATGGAAATATCGAGCTCATTTAAAGTACTTTTAAGAATAGAGTACATCTAACATCCAAACTTAAATGACCCTAAACTCTCCAAGCGAATTCATAGACCAATAACGAATGAAAATGAAAATTTTCCGAAATTCTTCATAGAAATTAAATCTTGATCTCTTAGGATATTGTCCAGATTTTGTTTGTTTGGATTTAGTTGGTCCATATATAGCTTGTCCATTTTTATTTGTCCTTTCTCCACTCAATCCTAAGCTTCATAGTTTGCTATTAAACTATGAAGTCCCTAATATCTCACCTCAATTGCCGAAATATCAAAAGTTTCTCTAGCAATGCAACTTTTTCTAATAACATCAAAAACAGAGATTTCCCACTGCTCTTAAACACATTGGTCATAAGTGTTAATGAAATGTGGGGGCGTGCGTGTGAATTGCTTAACTTCGGCTGCACGAATGTGAGACTATGTGTGATAGAACAACAATTAAATAAGACCATCAAGGATGCTACTCTGCCCAAGGGTGTTTCCTACAGAAAATTAGTGGGAAGAAGAACATAACAAAAAATCACGGAAGGAAAATTCAGTTAATTTACTTTTTATTAGCAAAATTGTAAGTATTGTTGATACCAGTGAAACCATGGATGGACCTGGCGGCAAAGGGTGGCAGATGTACCACCATAAGTTCCCCTAACATTGAATACAAGGGAGAATATCACATAATTTATGTGGTCAATTTAGTTAAATACGTCTTACATAAATGCTGCAAAGGAAGATTTATTTCATATCAATATACTCCTACACTTGCCACCCGGTGGCCAAGTAATGAAGCAGACAATGGCCCATCGTGGAATAAAATAATAATAGTCTTAGCTTTTGCTCACAACAGAAGAAAATATTGTGAGGGAAGGCATCTACATTCACTGTTACAAAAGATTTTCCAATGGAAGGAAATATCTTTTTGGCAAACAACATTTTTGAGATTAAATACTCTACGTTTAAATAGTCCTTATAAAGATGGTAAAAGAAGGGAATACTAATTTACTTCCTTCTTAATTCATATTTAATTAAATTTCACATAGGCTATATATTCATTTTGAAATCGGGAGGGGGGCGGACCCTCCCCCTCATCACAAAAGTACAATACAATACAAATTTTGCCCATGAACATTCCACTAAGGAACAGGGAGCAAACTTCTCACATATTATAAGTGCAGTCCGATTCAAGTTTAAGCTGAATGATAAGGGGCCTCCCTTTTATTGCCGAGTCCGAACAGCGTGCCGCAGTGCGACAACTCTTTGGAGAGAAGTTTTACATGGCATAGTACCTCACAAATGTTACCAGCATTAGGAGGGGAAAACCACCGCTGAACATTTTTTTTCTGATAGTCTCTCCAGGATTCGAACCCAGGCGTTCAGCGTCATAGGCGGACATGCTAACCTCTGCGCTATGGTCGCCTCCTGCCCCAAAAGTACAACCCAAAAATAAAAGCGAACCGATTGGGACAATATGGGATTCAAGCGAAAGGTATTCAAGTATTCAGTAGAGTACGAATTTCATAATATATGTGGGGTCCAAGTACCTAGGGGGCCGCCCCAGCTCCAAACCCCCTTAAAATAGTTTTATTTGTCAATCATGACAATATGGGACTCAAATAAAAGGTATTCGGAAGAAGATTACAAATATGGTGAGGAAGTAGGAATAGGCTTTATAATTTATTGATAACGGAAGGGGGCGGACGCTCCACCGTTACCCCAAAAACATCGCCCAAAATCAAAAGTGGATCGATAAGGACAATATAGGTATCCAATGAAAATTATGCGGAAGTACAATAGATAACGAATCTGGCATATAAATTCATGTCGAAGTTTAGGGGGTCACCCCACCCCCACAAAAACGACCAAAATGGGTACATGAGCCAATTAGGGATATATGGGACTCGGTTTGTTTGTTCCGTATACACTGAAAAACGGCAGAACCAGTTTTCTCCAAATTTCTGCATATTGTGTAAGTTGGTCTGGAAGGCAACATAGGCTTTATAATTTTTCGGTATCAGAAGGGGGGCGGACCCTCCCCCTTATGCCAAAAACACAAACCACTTTTAAAATTGGACCGATCGGGACAATATAGGTATCAAATAAAATGTATTGGAGAGTAGAATACGAATATGGTAATAAAATTTGAGTCTAAGTACCCATAGGGCCGCCCCAACCCCAAAACTCCCCCAACAGACATATTGGACGTTCATTTCAATATGGGGCTCAAATGTATGGTATTCGGGAGTAGATTTCGAATCTGGCATACAAAATCAGACCGAAGTATAGGGGTTCACGCCACTCCTCAGATATGCAATTAGACCCATTATGACTATATGATACCTGGCTGAACCGATTTTCTTAAAATTTTCATAGATTGTGTACGTTTGTCTGGAAGGAAACATAGGCTATATCATTTTTAGATATCGGGTGGAGGCAGACCCTACCCCTTACCCCAAAAACGCCACCCACATCCGAAAGTGGTCCGATGAAAGGTATTAGGGAGTAGATTAAGAATATCACATTAAAATTTGCGTTCAAATCTAGGTGGTGCTTTTCCTCCTAAAGATACGTCAAATGGGTTATTTGACCCATTATGACAATATGGGACTCAAATGAAAGGTATTTGAGAGTAGAAAAGGAATTTGATATCCAATTTTGGAGCCAAGTGTTTCGGGGTACGCCCTAAACCACCCACTAAACTGAACTTTATTTCCGTTGGGAATAAAGAACGAATTTGATATCTATTTTCAGTGCAAAGTGCCGATGGCCGCCCCAGCACCAAAACACCCTCCAAACGGTTCATATTTACGCGGCTAAGGGGCTCAAATTAAAGGGATTTGGAAGTGCAGCACGAATTTGATATCCATATTTGAGTCGAATGTCTGAGGTGTCATCCCTTCCCTAATGAGAACATTACCTTAAGGGAAAACATTACCACCAGGAACCGACAAAATGTCAATGCAATTTTCTCTACCGACAAAATTTCAATGAAATTTTCTCTAAAAATAAAATTTCTACGAAATTTTCTCTGAACAAAAAATTTCAATGAAATTTTCTCCAAAGACAAACTTTCAATGAAAATATCTCCAAAGACAAACTTTCAATGAAATTTTCTCCAAAGACAAACTTTCAATGAAATTTTCTCCAAAGACAAACTTTCAATGAAATTTTCTCCAAAGACAAACTTTCAATGAAATTTTCTCCAAAGACAAACTTTCAATGAAATTTTCTCTAAAGACAAAATTTCAATGAAATTTTCTCTAAAGGCAAAATTTCAATGAAATTTTCTTTAAATACAAAAATTTTTTAAGATAAAATTTCAATGAAATCTTTTCTAAAGACAAAATCTCAATGAAATTTTTTTTTAAAGAGAAATTGTAAATAAAATTTCCTCTAAAGACAAAATTTCAATTAAATTTTCTCTAAAGGCAAAATTTCAATGAAATTTTCTCTAAAGATCATTTTAGGGCAATAAGTGGATCTTTTATGACCTTAATACCCTACATCGGGAGATCGGGCGGTCGGTCTATATGGCAGCTATATCCAAATATGGTCCGATCTAGACCACATTTGACGGGAATGGGTGGGGGTCTACCAGAGCTCACTGTGCCAATTTTCATAGAAATCGGCTAATAAATGGAACTTTTATGACCTTTATACCCTATATCGGTGGATCGGGCGGTCATTCTTTAGGGCAAGTATATCCAAATATGGTTCGACCTGGACCACACTTCATAGAAATGGGTAGGGGTCTACCAGAACTCACTGTGCCAAATTTCATCGAAATCTGATGAAAAATTACCAATTTTTTGCCTCAAAACTTTAAGTCTGGAGATCGGTCTATATAGCGGCTATATATATATATAAATTCTCTTTTGCAGTCAAGACATGTATGTCTCCACTGGAAAATATTTGTGTAGACTACAAGATGGCGACAAACATCGATTTATAATTTTGTCCGTTTTATAATCATTTTTGGCTGAAATTGATCGTTTTTATTTGCAAATCTCTTGATTTCATGTTGCATCAAACGATCATAATCATATACATTTTCATTTGTAGTTCCGAACAAAAGTTGTCCAATCTCTGTTACTCAAATAAAATTTCATTTGAGCTGCGCACCTGCAAGCGAAAATTTCGGTAACAGTATCTCAACCAAAAATTCGCTGCATTTCTTATTTAAACGAAATTTCCGCAGAGGTGCATACTGCCCTTTAGACTAAATTCCCTGAATGGCAACTATAACAATTTCTTAAATGGCAATGATAGCAGAGACACGAACATTAGAAATTAATTTTACAGTTTTCAGCAATGTTATAGGTTAAGCGGAAACTTTCAGCTCCTGGGTTGCAAGGCAGCAATATATCATATATAAATATTTTCATAGTAAATGAATATAAATTTTCCTATGGCAAACTACCATATTTGTTACATAATTATTAATTAGGAAAATTTGCTTACACTGGTTGTTTATTGGTATTGTTGAGTGGCATAGCAAATATTTATTAAAAAATGTCAGGCATCATAAGGTCCACGTCTACGTTCATCATGTTTACATTCAACCCTTTAAGGGCAGTAAATACTGAAATTGAACTTTTTTTCAAATAACTTTGTTTCATGTTGCATGGACCTATCATAACATATTTTTTCATACATAATTACAGGAAAAAATTCAGCATTACTCTGTTTACAGATGTTCGCGTGAGACCGCCTTTTTAAATCTGCCTGCAACCGAAAATTTTGGTTGACTTACGTACTCCACTAGAGACATAAATGTTTTGACTGCAAACGAAAATGTCATCGAGGAAAATGTTTACATTCATATTTTTTTGCAGCATAATGCATTTATTTATACATAATAATGTTTAAGGTTATTAAATGCACAAACGAAATTTACCGAAATAGGCAGACGAATGTATCGTTACTTGTCCCCATGTGTTTGCTAGCGAACGTTACGTTGCGAAAACACTAATTCATACAAAAGAAATATTTTTCGAGTCACCCAGTGAAAGCAAGACTAAAAACTTTGAAGCAAAACCTTCATCGTTATTGTGAAACCAACGCGAAAACACTTTAGACAACATTAGGTAAATAATTCAAGAATTAACAAATTTTGTTAACAAAAGTTATTCGTTGGTGTCTGTAATGTATTTATTGACAACATCATGGTGAATGTTATGAAAGGAGTTCTTGTTGAATGGTATGTAAATGTGTATTTTCAAAGTGACAGGACATACTAATTGTTGTTCTTGTCCAGTGTCAATTTGTCATGTAGTCCAAATCCTCGGGTATGCCAAAGGCCTTATTCAATTCTCGGTCCTCTTTGTCAAAATTACGCTTGCACCATGTCTTGATCATGAATATATTGTCCGTCCAACGATTGGCAGCGTCGAGAATTTTCTGTGAAAATAAAGAAAGCCGGTGGAAATATCTATTTCCATGAAAAGAGTAACATATATGACAAACACGTTTGTCATTTAGGAGTTATAAGCTAAGAAATTCGGTTTTACGCTTGGTATATTCATTAAGGAACCGGGAATTGTATATCCGATATAAATGATATAATTACGGGTATATATCTGGGGTAACGAGACTTGTTGTTGTAGCAATGTGTTTTACATTGAGGCGGCAGCCCTTGCCGATGAAGGACTCCAAAGGGTAAAGAAAGCCGGTGGAAAACATATCACAAACACTTTTGTCATTTATGAGTTTAAAGCTAACAAATCCGAGTTTTCGCTCGGAATTTGTTAAGGAACGGCGGGTATGGTATATCTAATATAAATGATATGATCACGAAATAGCCTATAGCTGGGGTAACGAGACATGTTGTTGTTGTAGCAGTGTGTTGTACACTGAGGCAGCAGCCCTTGCCGATGAAGGACTCCATAGGGTCAATCCGGTTCGTACAACCGGCTGGCATGGATTGAACGAGACTTCTGATACCGTTCAAGGTAATTTTCCCACAAATCGGCTTCTAATTCTTGAGTTACCGACGGGGAATCGGGTAATTCTTTGGACTTCGGGGAAAATCGAAAAAAAAATATAATTTTTTGCATACTACTACTAAATTTCCCATGATACTTCTCTCATATCAATGAGTGCAGTTGGATTAAAGGTTAAGCTCAATGATAAGATACCTCTTTTTTTATGCCAAGTCAGAACGGCGTGCCGCATAGCGACATGGCGTCATAGGCGGACATGCTAACCTCTGCGACACGGTGGAATCCACAAATTTTTTGCATACCCCCCTAAAATGACTCCAGAAACACGAATATAAGTCCGTTTTTTAGGCTCGGACCCGGGAGCCGCAAACGGGACTTCCTTCCATCAAGTAAAATTGAACGAAATATGGACAGTATGTACTCAAATTAAAGAAAATTTTGCGTAAAACACGAAAATTGAAAAAGTTTACCCCCAAGAGTTGGGAAGGGGGGAGGGTTTCTACATTTGAAGAAATTTTTGGGAAAAATTTTTATAAGAAAAATCAAAACAAATAAAAGCGAGCTAAATTCGGACGGGCCGAATCTTGGGAACCCACCACCATGGATTCTGCTAAAAAGTTAAACGGGCATAATTTTATTCTGCATACCAAAGTTCTGTCAAATCAGCAAAAAATAAAACTTTTAGGAACCGAACAAAGATTATTGAGAGGCCGGTTTTTATATGGGAGCCTTATGCGGTATTGACCCATTTCAACCGTACTACTTGGCGTAATTGTTGGAAGCCGTAACAGAACACCGCAAAATTTCAGACAAATCGGACAAATATTGTGGCTTCTAGGGGCTTAGAAGTCGAATCGGGAGATCGGGTTATATGGAAGTTATAACAAGCAATCGATTGATTTGGACTTTACTTGGTTACAGAACACTATATGCAAAATTTCGGCCTATTCGGACAAAAATTGCTGATTGTAAGGACTTAAGAATTCAAATCGGGAGATCGGTTTATATGGGAGCTATATCAGGTTAAAGACCGATATGGACTGTACTTGGCACAGTTGTTGGAAGTCATAACAAAATACAACATGCAAATTTCATCCCAATTGGACAAAAATTGTAACTTCGAGAGCCTCAAGAAATTAAATCAGGAGATCGGTTTATATGAGAGCCATATCAGGTTATAAACCGATTTAAACTGTACAGTGGTTGGAAGTCATAAGAGAACATTATGTGCAGAATTTTAGCTAAATTCGACGAACATTGCGGCTTCCAGGGGCTCAAAAATCAAATCGCGAGATCGGTGTATATGAGAGCTATATCCAAGTCTGAACCGATATGGCCCATTTGCAACTCCCAACGACTTGCATTAATAGTAAGTATCTGTGCAAAATTTCAAGTGGCTAACTTGACGCGTTCGATTTCGATCATGATTTCGACAGACGGACGGACATGGCTAGATCGTCTCAAAATGTCGGGACAATCCAGAATATATACACTTTATTGGTTCGCAGATCAATATTTCGAGGTGTTAAAAACGGAATTACCAGATTAGTATACCCCCATCCCATGGTGGTGAGTATATAAATTGCGCGGAAAATCCTTTTTACATTACTAAACAAAATTTTCAAAAAAAAAAACATTACAATTTGATTCATATGTGTTTCACCTACCTTTGCGTCATTGTTCTTTTCATTTATTTCTTCATAATTAACCTCATTGCTGTATTTGGCTTCCTGCTTAGCCAACATTTCTCTTTCTTCACGCAAAACTTCGATTTCCTTAGACAATGATTCTATAGAGATCTTATCATCCAAACCATCACTGAATTTTTGAACTTCTGACTGGGCTGTGGCAATACGTTCTTGTATTTTGGAAGTTCTCAACTCTAGTTGCGACAGTTCTCTTTGTAGTTTAAGCAAAGTTTCACTGGAAATATACGAATTAGTTGTGATACAAGGAACTATTTGCGTATGGTCTTACCTTGGAAAAGACCAATAATATAAACTGCCTGCAATTTTTTCACACTGCACCTGGCCTTCGTCTACTAGTTCTTGCAAAGTAGTTTTCACCGCTTGCATGACAATGCCTTTTTCTTGGGTGGCCAAACGTTCCAAATCTTTTAATTGATAAACATCGCCGGTCTCATGAAATAATTCCAGAAGTTTAATACGTTTTTCCTCCGCTGATAAAGGCTTTCGTTTGGACATCTGAAAACGTAATATGAATACCAAATGACATTATGGTTCATTTTTTCGTCAATCGTAGTTATCCACCCTGAATGGAACTTTAGGTTAGGTGAGAGTGTCAGTCCGTTAGAGACTCACACAATTTTTAGCCCATTATGATGCCAGCGACAAACCAAGACCTCTGCTGGGAATCGAACCCTGGCAATCCGAGCACACTACCAACTCGGCCACCTGGGCTTATCGTGCTTTAATGACCACAAGAAAGGAGAGATTATTGAAATGAGATATAAAAAAATATGCAGGCAAATCAGGGATACGAAAATCACACGCATGTGATATCAATGTTTGGCTAGATCATCACCTTCGGCCCCTTCGTGAATCGTATACATTTGTCTGACCGGCAAACATTTTCATAGCCCGGTGATTATGTTAAGATCATTAGCGCACTGGCTATGTAAAATCCCAAAAACTAACCACCAACCACTTGTTGTTGTTGTTGTAGCAGTGTGTTGTTCACTTAGGCGGCAGCCCTTGCCGATGAAGGACTTCATCGGGTCAATCCGGTACGTACGACCAGCTTCCATGGGATTTCAACCAGATATTTACTATAAGCTAGTTTTCTCTGAGCAATGTATCTTCAAACAAACTCAAATTCCAAACTCCCAATCTACAATCTAATTACATTATTTTTTTCGTGACAAGCTTTGCTTATCTCCTAGACAATATATAACGACTTTTTTCATTTTTACAGCGATCCTGCTATGAAACAATTTCTGTTGCATTTGGATGAGAAACTTGCATTGGGACGTAAATTTATAATACAAGATTTGGACGAAAGTCATCTTTTTATCTCAACTGACATTGTGGAAACTTTACAGGCAAGAGTTGATGAATTAATGGATCGCATCAGTTTTCCATTACATGAAAAGGATCCATAAATTAAACTTAAGCATACCAACAACAGCTATTCCAGCAAAAAGCAACCCAACATATTTTCATTATAAAATCAGTTACATTTTTTCAAAATGGCTGGTCGTGAATCACATCGTATTAAAGACGCCGAAAAGAAACGTGTACTCGATGAAGCTGCCCGACAACGACGTGCCCGCAAAGCCCTAGAAGCCTTAGAACAGGACAATTTTCACGATGATCCTCATGCTGATTTGGTCATGTCGAAAAAAGTACCCAAATTCCAGGATAATTTAAAGAATTCCAAAGAAAGTCGCAAATCAAAACGTAAAGGGCCCGAATATTACCGAGCTAAATATCGCAAAAATTTTGCCCA